>NW_017716412.1:42500-72425 GCF_001865875.1 Lupinus angustifolius
ACTAATCGAGCTCCGTTTGATCTCCCAGAAGCGGAAGCTGAATCAGTTGCAGGCTATAATGTAGAATATGCGCGGGATGCGATCCTTAATTTAATATATATATATAATAGTCCACTGTTGGCGGAAGCCAATGTCCCGGGGTCCCGGGGACTCATTCTGACTGAAACAAGGGGTGGGTCTTTACCAACTTAAAAATATAAGATTTTAGGTAAGCCAAAAAACGTGAGCGCCCCTACGCGAGCCTTATTGAAAAGGCCCCTTACTATAGAACAAAGCAAGGGATTGAGCTGAAAAAAAGAAAGCCTCCATTACTAATAAAGGGCTGCATCCGTTTTCTTGCTCGTTAGCGCTCCTTAGCACAAGCACTAAGTCAGAAACCTACCTTATTGAAAACTCAAGTAAAGCTATATATATGTATTATATTAATGCGCTCAAGCATGCGAAGAAAGCAAGAAGCGAGAACAGCCCTTTCTATGTTATTAGTAAAGAGCTGTTCTTGCTTGTTTAGTAAAGTCACGCTTTTTATTTTGATAGGAGTAGGTGCTTGCTGGGGCAGGGCACTCTTCATTCTTCATTCGAAACTCAACTAATGAATGTCGGGTCGGGGCTTTCTGCCTTGTTATCAAAAAGGGAGTTGGGTAAAGCAAACTCCCTCCCTGGACGAGCACGGGGCTTAGTCAAGTAGAACCGGGTTGCGCTGCTTGATGCTCCGATCGAAAACAAATCAGTGGGGCCATGCCGGTACGACTGAATATGCGTTAAAAAGGTCAATCCCTCCCCTACGACACCAAAAAAACCGGGCCGAACTTCTAACAGCCCGCCCGCTTCCATAGAACAATATCGTGGCAACGTAGACCTAAGTGGTCATATTGGATCTTTGGGAACCATCACAAGTGCGGCCGGCCTATCTTTAAACGAGAATGCCGTGTCGTCCAGCGGAGCCTAGAAGAAGGTGACTCGCGCAGACAGCTGACTCCTTCTTTTCAATAGAAAGGAATAGCCAAACCAACCCAGCTGGCTGGTCAATCTCAGAAATATTATCGGCCGGCAAACCGGAGACGGACGACCACGGTCCCGACCTTATCAGCACCGGAGGTGTACTAATCAATGAACCCACCCCCGAAACCTACTTTATTTTCTGACAAAATAAACCAAGCCTAACCGGTCACGACATGTTGTTGATATTGATTGAGTTTGAGGGACTTTCGCTGACTAAATCCATCCATAAACCTAGACCCCGGCTACTTTCGTAACCAAAGCGTCAAGACAACAGCCAAAGGTTACCTTTGGATTCTTAAGTAGGGGGCAAAGAGGAGCACGTAGGAATGCCGACCACTACATAAGCCACTGGTGGCTGAGAGAAAGCGAGCAGCACCTTGTATAGGTTGGGCGGAGCTTGAAGAAGCGAGCCCCTATAAGATAAAGCCATTGCTAGCTAGCCTAGCTAGCTAGCGTTTTTCAGCTGGCTGTTATGTTAGTTGTAGCGCGCCTTCCCTCCTTCTCTCACTTCGGAAAGATTTAGCAGTCTTTTCTTATGATGACCTGGTCGAGAGAGTACGATACATCGGTGTAAAAGATGGAGTGGGATCTGTGAGGTTGGTTATAGTAAGCCGGAAAGTGTTCTTGCCTCTATCATTGAAGGAAAGGTTGGTCAACAATTTTGAGAGTTTGCTTCTACACGGAAACGAAGACTTTCGAGAACAAATATTAAACCGGGAAGAAAAAAGGGGAAAAAGTAAATAAAGTCTAAGCGCATATGGCACGAAAAGGAAATCCGATTTCGGTAAGACTCGATCTGAATCGTAGTTCAGATTCAAGTCGGTTTAGTGAGGGCGACCGCGAAAGTCACCGAATGGGTCAGTCTTTTCCTTAAGTTTGTCCTATATATCTGTTGAATAAAAAAGCGTGGGAGGACGTTGCAGATGTCCGGGACGGACACGACTTCTTCTAAGGCTAGAAGACCACTGGAAGACACCCGGGACCAGAGCATGTCGTGAAAGAAGCACACTGGGCGGGCGTGCTTCGACCGTGTCTCCGGGGCACAGTTGAATGTAGATATCATGAACGCGAGGTGCAGGATACCAGGCCGAGAAACCCGGGCAACCACCCCCTATGTGCCGATCGCTAGCGCATCCAGGGCCCCGGCGCCCAGCCTCCGCTGGAGAGGCCTAGCCTGATCTGAGAAGTGCTAATTCGGTTCGGATAGACTTCATTCAAGAACGCCGCCGCCCCTGGAATCAATAAGAAAACAAGTGCTAAGTTTCAGATCAGTGAATAAACCGAAACGAAAGAAGAAAGAGACGTTTCTCGCTCGGCGCCTAAAGCGCACTATGCTCCGCTTCAACAAATGAGAGTTTTCGGTGGAACCGGTGAACCACGCGAGCTGGTTAGATGCGTGGGACAGAGGGCTCATAGTACCTGCTAGCGCAGCTATGCAGTGGAAGGGAAGGAGCCTAAATCGACCCCCTTCTTTTTGATTTAAAAAATAAAAAAGCAGTACAAAGAGATTAGACTCTCGGATGAGACTAAGCAGCCACCGACCGTTCCGACGCGCCCCTGACCTATTTTTTTTATTAAGACCGAAAACCTATCTAAAATGGAGCCTAGTTTAGGCTGTCAAACAAATGATAAAATGGAAAATTTGAAAGATAACCACTAGTAGGGATATGGATGGAGTCTCGCTCAGTAAAGAGAGTTGTAGATTCGTAGAAAAGGAGAGGAGCCTTGACTTTCTATGATGTTATTAGTCAAGAAGCGCTAACGCTGCAATCTTTCTAAAGCAAGAAGCGAGAAACTTTACTTTGAGAAAGAAGGTGCTTGTTGCCGCTTTATTTTTTTAGTAAGTAAACTTGTTTTCTTTTATTTGTTTTATAAGGCGAAAGGTTGCTATTTTTATAAAATTATTATAGCGTTAGCGCTTTAGTTTTCAATAAGTTTAGGCGCTTGACTAATAACATAGAAATTTTGAATCAGGGTGCGCAGGTTTGGAACCCTATACAAAGGGCCTTTCCTTTCAAATGACAACTGCCTCTTCCTGCTGCGAAGGCTTTGCACGAAACCAACCCCCCCACCCCCGATCCAGTACCCGTAGTTTCGCTGGTAGGCCCACTTAGGTTAGGGGGGCATTGTCCCTCAGTTCTTACCAACCTCCGGTGTGTAATCGACATGTTGCTAACTTCAACTCGGTTGAATAAGAATCATTGATTCCCTTTGCTATCCATTTCTTATTCATTCAGGGCGCTCGGCCGGTGCTCCTTTTTTAAACCAGAACAACTCTGAACGTTAGAGAAGATAAGGGAAGACCACCTGAGCGAACCGACCGAGGGGACTTGACTTATTTTATTCGAACCGAACGATAGCGGCTTAAAGCTAAGCCTATCACGAGCAGCGTCGCTGCTTGATCGGCGGGGATAAGCATCTCAAAGTATGGGGCAAAGGATCAAGCGCTTTTACTTTGTCTCCCGGGACACAGGTTGGGTTTGAGAGCCGTGTGATGGGTGACTATCCAGCACGGTTCGGAGAGCACTTTTAGTCTGCGTTGGTGAATGGAAGCCCCTCTATAAAGCAAGAAAGAAGCGGCTATTCCCCCTATGTCACCAATTGGGGAGTCACCATTGACTCTATTTATTATTATGGTAAATTTGTGTATCAAGATGTCAATCTGAGATCTTATTTCGGTTCGATACGTCCACCTGCGAGACTCACCTTTGGCTTTCGTCTCGGTAGGTGTATTCTTATACATTTTCCCAAAAGAACATTCATTAATTTCTTTCTTCCCCGTCGACCACGACGACTGAAACGACGCGAAAAATCCAGACCCGGAAAGGAGAAGGGCCGGTGGTGGGCATTTGGGAAAGTCGGGCCGATCGGGTGTCTTCATTCCAGCGACAATACAGAAGAAGAACGAAACGAAGTGAGAGGCCGGAGGGCAGGGAAAAGAGTCGAGTCGATCAGGCTCGACGCCATTAAGCAAAAAGATGAGAAGCAAAACGAAATTTTGATTTGGCCGAAAAAGAAGCAACGCTATGGATACCATGACCGATCACCATCGATAAAGAAGAATCTTTCTAAATCACTTCGGGTCAGCGGGGCCTTCAAGCATCCGAAAGACGCCGGGGTTGTAAATGACATAGCGTTCCTGATAGAAAATGACGACTCCTTCAGAAAAAGTAAGTTTTTTAAGTTATTTTTCCCCAAGAAGTCCCGCAGTCATCTATTTAAAAGGACCCTCCCTGCAGTGCGCCCCTCCTTGAATTATTCGGTCATGCAATACTTATTGAATAGAAAGAACATAATTCATTTCGACCCCGTCGTAGTTCTCAATCATTTCGTGGCACCGGGCGTGGCTGAACCATCTACGATGGGGGGAGCGAATGCGCAGGGAAGAAGCTTAGATAAGAGAATACGTTCTCGCATCGCTTTTTTTGTAGAAAGCTCGACCAGCGAGAAAAAGTCTTTGGCCGAAGCCAAAAAGAGGTTGACCCACTTCATTCGCTTGGCGAATGATCTTCGCTTCGCGGGAACAACAAAAACCACCATCTCGCTCTTTCCTTTCTTCGGTGCTACCTTTTTCTTTCCAAGGGATAGAGTTGGGATGTATAATCACCTTTTTTTTGAGGATGCCCGGGAACCACTCCTAGGTCAATTAAGGAGAAAATGTTGGAACCTCATGGGTAAGGATAAGGTAATGGAATTGATAGATAAATTCATAGACCTAGGTAGGATAGGAGAATGGATAAAGGGAATAGAGATGATGATAGAGATCATACTGAGAAACAGAAGAATTCCGTACGGGTACAACTCTTATTTGAACGAAGTGAAAAAAATGCGATCTTTGTTGTCTAATAGAACAAAGACTAATACCTTAATTGAGTCGGTCAAGATAAAATCTGTTTATCAAAGTGCTTCTCCGATTGCTCAAGACATCTCTTTTCAACTTAGAAAGAAAACAAGATCATTTCGTTCCATTTTAAGTAGAATAGTGAAGGATATTCCATTAGTAATGAAAAAAGGGGTTGAGGGGATCCGTATATGTTGTTCAGGTCGATCAGAAGGCGCAGAAATAGCAAGAACTGAATGCGGAAAGTATGGAAAAACATCTCGTAATGTATTTAACCAGAAAATCGATTATGCTTCTGCGGAAGTATCTACTCGTTACGGAATCTCAGGTGTCAAAGTGTGGATTTCATATAGTAAAAAAAAAAAGGGACGTGCTATATCCGAAACGTACGAAATATAGTAAATATCGTAAAGGCAGATGTAGTAGGGGTTGCAAACCAGACGGAACAAAACTTGGTTTTGGAAGATATGGCACTCAAAGTTGTAGAGCTGGTCGTCTTTCATATCGAGCCATTGAAGCAGCGCGTCGGGCTATAATCGGACACTTCCATCGTGCTATGAGCGGACAATTCCGAAAAAATGGTAAGATATGGGTAAGAGTTTTCGCAGATATCCCTATTACCGGGAAACCTACAGAAGTAAGAATGGGAAGAGGAAAAGGAAATCCTACGGGTTGGATTGCTCGTGTGTCCACGGGGCAAGTCCTATTTGAAATGGATGGTGTGAGTTTGTCAAATGCTCGACAAGCCGCTACATTAGCGGCGCATAAACCATGTTCGTCAACCAAGTTTGTTCAGTGGTCGTAACGTAATTGGTTAGTGGGGAAAAACCGGGCCGGGATTCAAAAGAATTAGGCGAAGGGTTTGTTCCTGAACGAGGGAAGTGGAAAGACACTAAGGGATAGGGATATACTCCTTTTTTAATCGCCGAAATTGTACGACTCAGGCGTACTACCCGGATACTTAAAGGTTATTTTTTTAAGGTACTCTTTCCTTTGATTGTATTGGATATGAATCTTTATGATCACAAGGTGGTGCTTGGGCAGCCCTTCTTTTTGGTCGTTATCCCGGGTAGTTTGCTCCGAAGTGAAGAGTTGCTACTGAGTTCTTCTTTCTTTGTTGATTGTCCTTGATTTATGCTTTACTTAGGAAGGGCTTAACTGCTCAAGTCCTTGTATGGACAATCTCTATTGTTGTAGAGGTACTTTCTCTGGGTTCTTCCCGGGGGGTCTAACCATCTTACTAGCTCGTACTTCCTTGATCCCTTTTGGCTTGAGCAAAGGACTTTCTGATAGGGTGCTAGATAGGGTGATGGAAGAGCTATCTATAGCTATCGTGTACTTGCTTTCTTCTCTTCTTTCTCTTTCGTTAACAGGTTCTTCTTCCTAGTATGCATGGGTCTCTCTTGTGAGTAGCTCCATCACTATTTAATTTCTTCTTGAAAGAGGCTTTGCCCTTAGGTTTAGGTTAGGGTCTTTCCTTTCAAAGTAGTTAGGAAGCCAAGATCTGAAATAGCACTCCAACGAGCTAAGAGTCGGTCCTGTCCTAAAGGCCTATCAGTTCTACCAATCCCCTTCCAGTATGTGGTCGAATCTATTGCAGCTTTCGACTGGGCTGTGGAATGCTCTTTCATGCGAGGTGAAAACAATTCCTTACTAAAGAAGTGAATTGAAGAGTCTAGAAGATGGACTTTTTCTTTCTCGTCTCGTTGTAAGCTTCATCTTCATTCCGGCTTGTGAAAAGAGCTGATCCCCTCCTTTGACTGACCGGCCCTTTCCTTTGAAATCAGGCTTTGTCCCGGCCTACTCATTGTGATGCAAAGAAAGAGAGGAAGTCAACCTTCTTTTCCCTTCTACTTGAGAGCCCTACCCTAAAGTTCTTTGGAATCCATTTCATCACAAGAAAGAAAGCTCTATGCTAGGATCTCCTGGAATCGCTTTCATCAGGCAATCACATTCTATTCAGATAGAAGAAGAACACCCTCCATGGCGGTACAAGGGATTGAGTCAGAGCCTTAGCTTGACTACAGGAACTAAAGCAAAGGACTTCCATTTCAGAAGACGGATAACCGGACTCGAAGATAAATAATTATAGGAGGATAGAAAAGGAGCGAGTGGAATGGTTCCATCGAAAGAGATAGCTATAACTATTCTAGGGGCTGACTATTCTCTAGTTCGCGTGGCATTCTAGACTGAATCTTCTATAGTAGGGAAGGAAAGCCCTTTCTTATTTTCTGAAAGCAGGAGCGCACGCAGTCTAAATTGATTCAACAATTGCGATACTCTCTTTATTCAAATAGAAAATAAAACTCTTCTTCAGGTTCAAACCGTAAGCCTTGTTCAAGGGGTATACGTTTTATCCAGGGAGCATAGCGACTGATAAGTCGATTAAAGTTCTCCTTAATCGAACCAACCAGCCCCACCACCTCGTCAATCTTATCGGGTGGGGATCTTTGAAGAAAACGTTTATTTATCAACCTTCTTTGCCAAAGTAATGATCTTTGACAGAGAGAATCTTTTTTAATAAAACTTCACCAGCATGTCCGCTTTCTCATCCTTCTTCAGAATCATACGCCTATGATGAGACGGAATGATCCGAGGGTAACCGGACCGAGTGAGAGAAACTGGTACCGCATTGTCAGGATGAACGAATTCATCACCACCATAGGCCATCATCAAGGATGAAGCTGCTTGCTTAAAATATAAAGCGCAGAACAACCACCCTGATTTCCGACCAAGGTGAACAATGCGAATAACAACAAGATGGATCCCCACACAGAGTTCCTTGTTCAGACCATCAAAGATCACTAAAGCACCTTTTGGTATGTATTGACCCCTAAAGATCAGATCCACCAGACGATAAACTCAATTCCGCACAGCTGCTGAGTCGTCGGACTTATCCACCAAGGGATTCGTGGAATTTCTATGGATTGCGTTGGGGAAAATCTACCAAAGCTAGGCAGATAGATAGACTCCTTTCCCGCTGCTAAGGGAAAGTAAGAAAAATAAAAAATTATTGTTTTTTAATCAGCGCCTCCTTTTAAATTTCATAATTACAATTACTTATATTGATAGAGGGATTTGGGCTGGTGAAAAAGAAGTAACTTGTTCGAATTTCCATGAAAATAATCATGTAACCTCAAACTAAATTATGTTAGTAGAGGGGAACACTGTGCACCACATGGTCATCTGCTTTTTCTCTCTCAATTTTTTGTTACACTTTTTCTCCCTCATCAATGCCAACAAATGTGCTATATAAGTCCACTGCAAATGATAGTTATTACCCTTTTAAGACATCCTTCTATGGTGGCCTTCTTTTTTTCTTGTGCTAAGAAACTAAGGTTACATACTACTCTGAGAAAACCAGGGAACTAGGATGTAATCCACTATGAGTTTACCCTCTCGCTCACCCCAGCCGCTGGCAAAATGAAAGAAAAAAAACCACATTGACTATGGAGTCAGTACTTTATATTATTTTGCATGATCAATATACTTGAATGATATTAAATCATTTTTTCTTTGAAACAGAGGCTTCAGTTGGAATCTATAACCAGGTTGATCTCTTTGGACAAGATTTAATTGGTGACCTCATGGATGCTCCAACTCCTCTCCCCACAGAAAAGCCTGCAACTAGTGGTGTGTCAGAGGTTGATCTCTTTGCAGATGCAGCATTTGCATCAGCTGCACCTCATGTGGACAAGGGGGCTAGTTCTCAACCACAGGTTGGATGTAGTCACCTCTAAATTCTAGTGTTGCAGTAATTTACTTCATGTCAGTTTATATATATATATATACCAATTACCTACTAGTTTGTCTTGAGCTTCTAAAAATGAGTAGGTCGAACTCCTCAGCACAGAAACTCCCTCTTTCATGAACTTTGATGCCCCCAAAGAGTGAGAAAGCTGCCTATATAGTATATTCTCAACTAGGATTGCTTTACTGCATGGTGGTTTACCAGTTCCATTTTTCAAATTCTCATGTTTTTGAGATTGTCATTCCGGTATAAACAATAGAAGTTAGTGTGCTGAAATGGTCCGGGAGGAGGAAGCAAGAGTTGGAGAGCGAGGAACACCATTTAAAATTAGTAGTGATGCTCAATTCTTTACTAGCTGTTTTTAAGTTTGTTCAATTACATGGAAAAAACCCACCAAGGGGTGGCTCTAGTGTTAAGCAAGCTTGAGGTCAGTGGTTGAGGGGCCTTTGAATCATTGGGGGTTTGAGCCTGCAAGAAAGTGGTTGGGGTAAGGACAGCCTCAGTATCCCAAACAGGGATTAATCTGACACCCAAAGGGTGTAAGTAAACATTGTAAGACCAAAAACAATTGTCAAAAATGGCCATCTTATAAAAAAAAAAACTTGTAATTGTGAATCACTCATTAGAGGCAACATTATTTACCTTCCCCACATTTTCTTTTCAGTGAGTAACTTCCATTTGTTGCTATTTTTTATTGAATGTACAGGATGAAGTGGATCTATTTTGTTCCCAACCAGCCCTTCCTTCCATTACACCAACAGTTGACTTGTTTTCCATTCCTGAGCCAGTTGTGCAGTCAGAAAGCAAGTCAGGAACCTCTGGTGCTATGAATAACAGTGATTTTGATCCCTTTGCTGCTGTTCCAATTAATAATTTTGATGGACCTGATATGTTTGGTGAATTTAATTCTCAATCTGATTCAGTGTCATCGCAGCCCTCACAGCCCACAAATAATGTTGTCAGTGATATGTTTGGTGAATTTACTTCTCAATCTGATTCAGTATCTTCGCAGCCCACAAATAATGTTGTCAGTGATGCCAGCCAGGATAACACGAATGGTAAATCTTTATGGGACTCTAAAGTTTCACCTAAAAAGGATAGTTTCCAGGTGAAATCTGGTGTTTGGGCTGATTCACTAAGCCGTGGATTGATTGATCTCAATATATCTGCTCGTAAGCTTGCTATCTTGACTATCTTAATAGGTTTTGCACATCCTAATATTCTCTGATAAAATGATATTTATTCCCTGTATCTGCAGATTTTAAGTAACTTGTAGTTGTATTGTCTATTTCTTCTAAGAGTACATCCAGGCACAATTTATTCCTCAAGGTTTTGGGCTTTTTATAAATATATTGTGCCTCTCAGAGTGATTAAGGGTATCCACATCCCTAGTCTTAAGCAGTCTTAGTTAAAGTCTTATCCGACTCTCGAGTCTTAGGTGCAATGTGGCTATGAGCCTTAAGTGGAGTCTTAAGCTTCAGTCACTCATTTTTTCATACCAAAAAAATCTACTCCCCTTGTTACACATCACTAATTTATATTCCTAATATTAATTATTTAAGAGTCTTAGCAATATGGATGCCCTAATGCATCACATTCTGGTGTGTGATGATGTCTAAAAGATGCGTAAACCGCTTGCTTAAATGTACATATACTTGAATAAGGTTGGGGAATCATGGTACTGCTTATGCACTATCAGGAATCAATAATTAAATGATGTACTTGTGAAGTAAATGCACTTTTAAGATCAATTTGTTCTCTTTATTCGCTGGCTGTGTAAAGATGTACTTAAGTTTACAAGCACGTTTTGCTTTCCTTTTGTCCCCATAATATGCAATTTGTTTTCGTAGCTTCTATAATTTTCTTTTATTGTTTGGCAGCCAAAAAAGTAAACCTCGCAGATGTTGGCATTGTGGGTGGATTAAGCGATGGATTAGATGAAAGGGAGAAAGGCACTCCACCTACATTTTACATGGGGAGAGCTATGGGTTCAGGATCTGGCCTTGGTAGGTCTGGATTCACTCCTTCACAGTCAGGAACCGGAGACGACTTATTCTCAAGCCTTGGAAGCCAACCATATCAATATGGTGGGTTCCAAAAGTAAAAAGTTCAGGTTTTATACTCTGCTCTATCACCATTTTGCTCATTCTTTGTCCACATCATGAGACTGTTGAGCTCTTTGGCATGGTAGGTCTGTTCATATATATTTCTCACACTCTGATATTATTATTATTTTAAGGGTAAGTTACTGTTGCTTGTTAATGCTGTTTATGTGTAATCCATCAGTGCCCGAATTTCTTGCACTGCTGAGTTGTATGTAAACTATCCTTTTCAACTTTATAGCTGCAGTTTTTGTGTTGGTCCTTATTTACTTAAAGATCAACTTTTTAAAGCTTTTTTCTTGTTCCATTGTGTTAAACTTCAATATATTATCTGCTTTTTGCTTTCTTAATACTTCTGCTGTATTCTTAACATGATCTATGGCAAACGAAGTTATTTGAAAGTTTAACAAATTTTTTTACTCGAGTGCTGCATTAAGACAAGCATGTTCAGCTGCAAATTCAGCACTTTTTATCATGTTTGCGGAAAATCATTATTTATTAAAATATAGTACAAAACTAGCTATCTTCTACAATCATATATTCTTAGATCAATGTTGTTTTTCAAAATAATGGTTATAGAGTAAGTATAAATTGACATATGAGTAGAATATGGGCATGATACTTGTACTAGATACTAATATGGATGAGATAAAAAAATTAAAAAACAAATCTAAGGAACAGGTACATTGATATAAATTTAAGATTAATAAATAAATATTTATACTACCTCAAAATAAGATTGGTAATTTGTTGACATAATTAGGTTTGCTTTATTATACTCTTACTAATTATTTACATTACCAACTTACATCCTAAAAATAAAAACTACCTCTTAAAATCGCTTTTAGCTTATGTAATTTATTTTTTAAATTTCAATTTATATAACTTTTATTTATAGATGTATTATTCTATAATATTAAACTTATCGAATTAGTTTGGCCACATTGGCGTACAAGAATGGGATACAAGTGCCTAGAGATTAGGTTGAGAATACATATTAGATGAAAATGAGGATTATAAATTGATTGCGTGAGTTAAATTTAACAGCATGACATGAAAGTGGGAAAATTATGAAATTCCCAAAATCAAATTGAAATTGTTTTGGAATGATCGACTCCAAAATGTATCCATTGTGCCCAATGTTTATCAAAATAAAAATAATAGTAGTAATAAATTAATATGTATCCATACAGTAATAATATCTTCATTTTTTCCTGTTTTTTTTTTCTCCTTCTAAATGTTTTTGCCCTCTCCCTTTGATAGCAGGAATGCAGGATGGTGGCTAGGATAATACTTTTCCCAAAATGAAGATTCTAGAATTTGAATTTTTTTAATATGTAAGGTCATTACGAAAATAAAAAGTTTGAAAATAATATACTATTCAAAGCTTGAAATTTTGAAATCAACTTTGCGCACGACAAGTTCTTTGTATTGTCACTGTCTTGACTCGTGAACCAGTGACAAGCACAATCTAAATATGTTATTTGCCTTGGTTTCCGTTTATACTTTTCTTATTTATGTCCTTCAGTTCTTAACCTAAGAATCTTTGCTGGCTCTAAAAAAATTCTCTGCCTAGATTTATTGTTCATTTTGGCTTTGCGTTCATCGACCACCGGTGCTTTTGCTTGTGTTCATTTTTTTCACACCAATTATATACTTACTCATTCAATAACTAGAAACTAAACTTTCGAGATATAAAAACAAGACTGAATATTATCCCAATTATTGTCGGAAAAGGGGTAATTGGAAATTTATTTTTTTAAGAAGAGAAGCATATTAAATAAAATATCGTGTGGTGACAAAAAAGTTCTCCCTTAAAAAAATACCTTAAGCACACAATCACCCAAATTGAATCAACTCACATCAATGCTCCAATTTTTCTTTTCGGAATATAACATTCCATGTTCTATTTAAGGTGAATTTTTTTGTCTCCACCCATTTTTTCATTTGATACCACCCCAATTTCCAGTAGTTCACCCTCTCTTCCGGAAACATGCTTCCACGTACAAAGATGGTAATATGGTATCAAATGAAAAATGGGCTGGTATTAAAAGAGACCACCTCTTTTTTGGGGTCAAAATATTTGTGCTCTGAACTGATTACAACAGCACAGCTTTTGGGCCATTCTACTGTCCAAATATACTAGCATTTAGGAAAAAGCAAATGCAAAAACAATAGACAACACAGTAAAAGGTAGCACCACCTCCTAGCTCAAACCTCTGCTAAAAGACACGAAATTGAAGTAGTCTTTTGATTTAGTTGATTAAAAACTGAGCAATTATTTATTTATATTTTTCCAAAAGATTCAAGAGTGCGAAAAGTGATGTTAAGTATATACTCATTCATTCCAACTATCACAGGCAGTAACCACATAAAACTATTTTTATTGCAATGCAGATGTTTGGTTCAAAGAGAAGAAAAGCATATTCCTCAGTATATATCCATTAGTCTACCCCTTAACATGGCCTCTGCTTTCCTCACCTGTTTTACTGGTCCCATGACGAAGACCTACATCAAAATATGAACACTTTGTTTTTAGACATACATGTAGCTAAATATCTGTTTTTTTCTGAAAATTTTGTTTGAGATTAAAAACAAAAAATGGTGACAGTAATAACTCATTAAATAATATATATGATGAAACTCTGTAAAGGTTCCCAGAGATAATAGGGTTTTTAAATGAAATCCATCAAAACAGTATCAGTTGCAACATAAAAAATGTGAACAAGACCTCTTTCTGCAAATTCACAGAATGCTTATAAACTAACCTTGTCAGGTGGGCCCTTGGAACCTCCAATGAGAATCTCCGCGCTGAAAAAACAAATGAATTTAAAAACTACACAGGTAATGGAACAACGGATCAAAGTATTTACAAATTTGCTAAAAAAATTATCTGCTAAACCAAGGGAATGGAAAGGACAGACAAATATTTACCTGCAAGACTCCTTTATGGACAAAATTGTAGCCCCTTTTTTCCCAATAATACGTCCCATCTTTCCTTGGGGAACATCCAGAACTGAAAGAATTTCTTCTTCAATAACATCTCCATCAGATTTCAGCTTATCTACAAGAAGAAAAGCACGTTGTTTAGCAGTCAAAAGCATATATCAATCATGCATGCTTTCTAGGCACATATGTATCTGTTAAAGCTAAAAATGAAAGTACTCTTTCCAACTATAATGTAACCTAATATTCTAATCTAATGAACAAAGTGGACCAGAGCTTCACTAAACTGTAACCTGTTTTGGATAAACCTGGAGGAGTAACAAAATAAAAGGGAAGAACCCTCTAGCCCCCACTGGGAGGTTGCAAACATAAAAAGCAATCATAGTTCTTGTCAGATTTCTTTCTATGTTGTTTTACCTTGGAGCTGCATATATTCACTTTTTGATAAGTAATTTTCTAGTTTCAACTTCCACCTTCAAGTCAAATATCATCAATAATATCATACTATTTCCAATTAAACCCCATTGACAGAAAATAGTCTTGGATAATTTAAAGGCTACTGCCAATGTAATGTCTCCATAAAATTTCGTGATAGAAATAAGAGAACAGTTTATATAATATGATTTTCATTCAGATTTTCAAGACCTGGAAAAGGAGGTAGAGGTGGCCAATCAGCATAATCATTACTGTTCACACAAAAACATCGACAATACAAGGCACCACGAACTGCAAGATACCATAACGACCGTTCACTTAATTTCTCCATCATTTGGTGATAGATGTAGAGAAGAAAACGGACATCATCAGCAGCTGCACGGACCATTAGTTCAGATAAAGGCCTATATGTCCAAAACTTGGGGTCCTGACAAAACATTTAGAAATAATATCACTAGATGAGTTACATAATGTAGATACATAAATATTTGATACTTCTTCTTCGGTGACCCATGCAAATTCTTATTGAACTAACATACAAATCAATATCAACAAGTCGGTAGATAAATGCTATGTAAAACTGAATTATATGACTAAAGGATTAATGATGCTTCACTGTTTTTGCATTTAGAAATGGTTGCAAATTAGATTATTCTTCTCAACTAACTAGGATTATTCTAATACCAACCTGTCGGAGGAGCACACGAACTTCTTCCTTCTCAAGATATGACATGCCTACATACAAACCCTCAAAGTAAATATGGAGGAAGGAATCAAATGACTCAAAAGAACTTACTACGAATTAATTATCATCTCCATCCAGAATAACATGGTCAACAATATAAAGAAACCATGGTCAACAAAATCATGTTAATGGGTACCACGACATATATAATACCACAATAACGTGGATCTGCAAGGAGGCCAACAAATGAAATGTAGTCATCTGGTGATTTCTTCCGTCCTTCTTGCCCCTCTATCAGTGAATAAGCAATCTGAACCACAACAAGGAATATGATTAATAACCTCAATAATATACAAGGATTAATACTAAAAATAATTTATTATACATCATGAGAAGTTGAGAACGCTGTCTAATCCTAAATAATACTAACAACAGTGAAAAATATTGTGCAAAAATAGCTAAAAAGAATATATATGTTATACAACTTCCACTTTCTTCCTCCAATCTTGGAATTTCCTAAATTCAGATGGATCACTTAGGAGGAGAGGGGCAAGTAAAGAATTCCGACTTCAATAATAGCTCTTTTAAGATTATAGAGTATGTTTAAGTAGCAAACTGATGTCTCTACTGTAGAAAAGTTTGAGGAAAAATTCTTCTTGACAGCAGCTGATTTAATGGAAGCTTTATGATCTGATAAAGTTGCTGAGAGAGGGTGTTTGAGATTATTTAAGTGCATAAGCTTGCATACCGGTCTCTTATAGTATGGACAATTAAGGATATAATAATTACAATTGATCAAGGAGGTAATCACTAATAACTACTTAATTTTCAGCAATCAAATAAACACAGTTGATTACATGCTCATAACTCAAAAATATAAAATATATTCCATAAAGCCATAGCTGGACCAACAACTAGACAAAATGAGGCAACCAAAACACTACTGGAGAGATACTGGAGACACAATATGCAAAAAGAGAATCACACAGCCTAAAAGAGTTGGTTTGAATGTTGCATAGCTAAAGAAGTGTTACCACTGGAAAGAAGCACAACGTAAATTTCATTACAAGCAAGAACAAGGCCCAAATTTCTCAAAAACCCAGATCAATCAAAAATAATATTTGGCTGTTAGCAGGAACTGCCTCAAGTTGACCCAGAAACCCATGGAATTAAATATGGCTCAAATTGAAACAGCTATAAGGTAGAAATATCAAAAGAAGTAAGAACACAGTCAAATGGAAGTAGAGCAACAACAAGCCTGGCATGTTGACTGGAGTAATGCATAGTCAAGCATGACAGTTCACAGTGATGCTGGAGCGAAAAGAGGCCAAATACTAGAAATTGGGGACCAGTTCACAGTCAGTAGAGGTCACCACCAATATGGTTCTCTGTGGGTATAGTATGGGTTTTTGGACACCACTGTCAGTAGGCCCAATAAAGATAGTGTAAAACTATAAATCTAGCTAAAGAGAGGTTACCATTGTCCTTTGGTATTGTTGTGGGGTAGGGTTTTCTTCACCAAGCTGGTGCATAGCAATAGGGAATGTGATAGTCATGGATCAGAAATACAGTGGAAGAGAAGTTCCAATTTTTTGCTGGGAATGCAACAGGAGAATAGTGATGGGGTTAGGTTACGAAGGATTGTGTTGCACCAATAACATGTTAAAAAAGAGTGTTTGAGAGGAATTGTATGCATAGGCTTGCACACTGATCTCTACTATATAGTGTTGATACAACACAATCAATTAAGAAGATAATTACTATGAATCAAAAGCAAATTACATAAATGCCAATACACTAAAATAAAATACATGTATTTTATAATACAAAAGTAAATACATGTTATAAACCAAACGAGAGTAATCTAATTATGAAAAGAACGAGTGATTTGCAATATATCTATGACTGAAATAATCAAAATTTGATGGGTAGAGAGTGCAATAGTACTTGATTCAAACAATAAGCTTAACGGAATACCATGTGCTTGCATATTTAGCCAAAATGATAATTGTATTATTGTTGAAAGGATCAAAAACATATTCAGATGAATCACAAATGATTGATAAAAAATCGAACCATGATAAGCATTAAACCAGAGCCAATTGTTTATTGTTTAGACTACAGCCATCAGCTGATAACCAATATGTCATTCAAATGGCAAAAAATATTTCTGAATCATTTTTTTTGGGTCAACATAATATTAAGTGCATGTTATTTAGGAAATAATTTAGTCAGCAACATTGCAATCTTATAAACGCTAACGTAATAGACTGGGGAAGGAGAAGTAAGGAGAGAGGCTGTCTAGTATTTAGAGAGAGCTCACCTGGGTATCTACCACGTTGTTCAACTTGACGCCAAACTGAAAGTACAATGCCTAGAAAATTACAATATGTTATGAGTGCTTTAAATTGTCAAGTGAAGTTGGGCAACACTGAGGTTAAAACTCGTCTTCAAACATTTAGCTACATCAGACATTGTTTCTTAGAACAAAAGACCAAAGAGAGCAAATTAAATAAATTAGAGACCTCACTATCCCGTTTGCAATCATGAATCACTTTTGTGATGTAATTAGACTCTAGTGCAGGTTTGCAGGCTTTAATAAGAACTTCACCCCCTTCAAATACATCAACCAGGTATATAGCATCTGGAAATGCAAGCTGCAGCAACACGAAAGCAGTAAACAACGGCGCAAACAACCATTAGCCAAAATTACAACCAACTAGAGAATACCATAACAGGTGAACAGAACTTAGCATCAGAGAGTGGTTCTTTACATATAACCGACCACCTACAACAACTAAGATGACACAGTTTGCCCTTACCAATATTAGGTTGCTATTATTTTCATAATGTTATTGTATATAATTAGATACATGAAATTTTTTTACTACCACTAATTCCAAAAACTTCATATACAAATTATAAATTTATTGTCATATACGCCTTAGATTGAAAATCAAATGTAGTCGCACCTGCATGGTAGTTAGTAGATAACCCACCAACAACAAACAAAACTTGGATGATGCAGTTCGCCCTAACCAATAATAGCTTACTCTGAGTTGCATATATGTTTGCTTCTATTTATTTAGATGCATCAGAGAGCCACTATAACACTAACAGTTTAATTGTTACACTATAGTGTACAATTTTTTCCACCACCAACCAATCATACTTATCACATCTGTCACTTTTAACTCTACGGTAGTTATTGCGAGAGACAAATATTTCTAATGGCGTGACAGTTTATAATTCCATAACCGTGTAAAAGCTTTTGCTGTATCAAAATTAAGAGTCCATTTGTTAATGGTAACACTTTTTTGATATAAAAAACAAATCACTCCTAACATATATATGCTTGTTTGGTTGGGCTTCAATAAAACCATTTAGCTTGAAAGGAACACAAAAGGATAAATTCAGCTCCTCCTAAAATCACTTGTTTTGAAGAATCCTAACAAAGAATACATGGATCCCTTGAAACAATATAAACTCATTGTCAAATTGCCAAATACGAGTAGTTCACCTGCATTATACAGAGAGACCCATAGCGGCACAAGTCAACACCCTCACAGTCAAAACCAATGGCAATTTGCGATTGAGGTGAGGGTTCCAAGAATTCAATAGGGAGCTGCGACGCATTTGTCACAATGTGAATAGGAACCATTCTTGAACGAGATTCATCATGCACAGGCTTATCACCTAATTGCAACATTAAAGAAGAAGAAAATATCAAATTATTAAACAGTTAAAATTTCTTGCATTTTCTGAGGAAACAAACAGTGAGTTAAAGAAATTAAAACCCTAAATCAATCACAAGATATAAAACTACACGAACTAAGATTAGAGACAGGAAAATAGTCCAAAATTCAAATAAGCAACTCAATTAAATTAAAAAACGATCAAAATATTTTAAATAGGTGAAAACTGTATCATTTCTCGAAAAACAAATTGAAGAAATTAAGTCCTAAATCAAATTTCAATGAACGAAACTACATGAAACTAAGATTACAGAAAGTAAAAGGAAATTAAAAAGATCAAATTAGCGTCAAGCATTTTCTACGGAAACAAACAGTAAATTGAAGAAAAAGTTGAAATATATAAATAAATCGCAAGAAACGAAAGAACGTGAAAGAAAGAAAATAAAGAGAAAGGAAAAGAAAAGAAAAGAAAAGAAGAGAGAAGAGTGAAAAAAACGGTTAGAGAAAACGAACCAGGAAGAAAGGGAGAGGAAGAGAGAATGTGAGTGAAATAGGAAGACGGAGATGGAGACGCCATATGATCGGAACTCTAACATTCCAACCACATCACACCTTTCTCGCAAGTCTTTGCCTTTTATCTTTCCTTTCTCCCTCTCTTTTTCGTCACACCAATTATTTTGTTAGAAAAAATGGTAAAAATGATACTGGGAGAGTTTCTAAAAGATTCATCATTCAGTATATAGATATTACACCATTTATTTTTTCTTTTTGGTTAAATTACACTAAAGTTATCTTAGTTTTAATAAAATTATAGGATTATCTCTATTTTTTGAACTAGCAAATCACCCTTAATTAATTTATATATATACACTACATTTAATACTCCCGTGAATATGATATTTTAAGTAAAAAGTGAAAATGTAATTAAATTAAAGGATTGTTAGTACAATTTATTCTTAAAAAATTAATTCTCTATTATCTTTGATAAATTATTCATTTGTAAATTTGCCTATAGAAGTTTATTGTGAAAATCATTCTTCTCTTTTATTGTGTGTATTTAAGCCACATCTCCTTAAAATTATTGATGTATTTCGTAACGAACCAAAAATAATGAAGAAATATTGAGCCTTATTTATGAATATGACACTTGTTGGGAGAGACAATCATACATTCTAAAAAGGATTACTTACTTACTTATAAGGTGGGGTACCCTTTCTGTCTAAAAAATATTTTATGGAAATCTTGTGTGAGATTAAACACAGTTATATCATTTATTCTTTATGAGAATTATCGTTAATAAATATATTTGTTTCTACAATAAATTATGATTCATAAGTACTTAGAAACTCAAACTCATTAAAGTTAATCTCAATATACTTTATTTTATGCACAACACTTAAATTAGTTGTTGCTAATGATATAAGGCTAAAACTGGGAAATAATTTAAAAGAAACAATAATACATGGGTTGTCTTTTTATTATCATTATTTTAAGACTTGTTGGAACTAAATGTACGGTAGCAAACTCGAAATAGAATAAAAATTTCTTATTTTATAAATATTATAAAATTATAGATATTTACATAATTGTGTATTTTATATTAACATATCATTAGTAAAAAATATCAAGTTTATCTTATTATTCAAATATTTGTTTTTTGGGTAAGATTAATGTGTTTTGAAAATGTTTAAGGGAAAGAAAACTTCTTGATTGGTCTAACTAAAGTTGGATTTTAGTTTATGCATTAAGTTGAAAGAAATGGTCATTATTATACTTAACAATCTAATATGTGTCAAAACTAATATCATCATCATTTTCTAGATGATGAGTGATACACAATATAAAGGTAAGTAAAAAATATTTGTTTTGGTTCATCACAAAATGCATCAATAATTCTAAGGAGATATTGTTTAAATACACAAAATAAAAGAGTGATTTCATAATCAAATTATATATGCAAATTTATAAATGAAAATAGGTTATAGGTGACAATGAGTATCATGATACCAGCCCCACAAATACCTGTCTATTTATAAATTTATTTTTTAAATGAAATATAATGATAAACTTAACAAATACATAAATTTTATTATTAGTATAATATTTATTTTATATATATTGATTATTTTATAATATAAATATATATTTAAACTTAAAAATTCGTTTAGTACATGCAATACCCACTACCTACTCGAATACCGATAAATAATATGAATATGAGTAAGAGAAAACACTATTTGTGCTAATATATCCCGTTGTCATCCCTACCAAAAAGAGAAAATGGTATTAAAGAAATATCATTTGAAAAGATAAGACAAATTAGATATAATATTAGAAAATGAAAATTAACTGAATTCCTTCTCATTTTTTCCTATTTCAGTTTCTTAATCTTTTATTGTTATCACATTAGTCACTTTGTTACTTTTTTATCACATGTCCTTTTCAAATTGTAGAATGTTGAGAAGTATTCAATGTCTTTTTTATCACATGGACTAACTTCATAATGAAAACAGAGTTAAAAGGCCGAAATAAAACCAAAAAAGATGAAGGATTGAAAATTTTAAAAATAATTAAGTTAAGAAACAATATACAAATTTTGCCAAAAAAGTGCTGCTCAACTTCTTTATGCTAAAAGAAGTTGCACTTATAGATAAAATAAAATGCACACATCTCATATTTAAAATTTGGATAGTAATTGTTTCTTAGAGGTTGCTCTTGATTAAGTGTCTCTTTGATTTCACATTTGGGTTCTTTATAATTATTCTTGAAGACGTAGAATTTGTTTAAATTAACTTGATGCCAACACGTTTAACAATTTTGAAGAATCAGTTTGGAACCTCTAGAATTCTGTTTGTAGAAAATGACAAAAAACTAACATTTGAATGATTTGCTTGAATTTTGTACACTAAATATTTAATTAGAATTAAATTTAAATAAGATAAATTAGTTCTATATTTAACCATCGGTATTTAATAATTTTCTCTTAAACATATAATAAACAATTCTATTGATTACTTTCTTATTCTTATAAACTAATTGTCATATAATATTGTGTCTCTTAACTAGTACTCTTATGATTTGGGATTGGTTGTACAATCTCTACCTATTATAAATGTCAAATATAATTATTTGTAGTTAAATATATTAAATTATTTGAAATGTTGAAGAATCAATTTAAAAGAAATGCTTATCTATCTTGAAAAGAAGAAAAGTAAAAGAACAAGAAAATATTCGGGAAGAAGAAAGCTTCTCTAAGCTCAAGAAGACATTAACAATAAGGTTATCATCAATATAATGAATATCTAGATCTTGTTCATTGATAAGTATTCCCTATATTAGAAAATACAACAACCACACCAACTTACCTATGCTTTATAATAGAATTTGAATGCCTCTTGCACAAAGAGATTGGAGAATTCCTCCAAGGATTTCTAATATAAAATGAAAGAATTTCTCAAGACTTTTATTGATTATATGAATTCATTGATTTACAAGAAAATGGTTGAGTTCTATTTATAGAATCCTACCAACCAATAACTAACCAACTAACTCTTACTTACCTAACAAACTAAATATACTTAATTAAGCACATGCTAAATAGAATATTTTTGTTGCTTGGTCAATAAGTTAACCAATTCCTCTTAGCCCATATTGCTTGAGCCAAATTGATCCAACAGGATGATACATATGGTTTGACATAATCTGATGTGTAGCCAAGAGTGCATGTTGTATGACTTGATGTGGCTAGTGCGCCTGGCGTGTGGTGTGGTGCGCCTGGCGTTGTTGTGTGACTTGATGTGGCTGGTGTGCCAGGCGTGTGGCTTGGTGCGCCTGGCGTATTGTCTGATGTGCCTGATGTGTGGTCTGGCTAAGTATGCTCATCCTGATCTGATGCGTGACCTAGCTGAGTCTGCCCATGCTGATCTGATGCATCTGTTGATGCATGGCCAGTATGAATATTGGCTAATACACCCCCCCGTTGGGGCACATATGTTTAGGAGACCCAACTTAGAATGAATAGTAGAGTAATCTTTAGGTCCAAGAGCTTTAGTCAATGCATCTGCCAATTGAAGATTGCTAGGAACAGGAAGAAGCTTAATGTGACCATTAGCATATTGTTCCCTAACAGTATGACAGTCTAGTTCGATATGTTTTGTTCTCTCATGGAAAACAGGGTTAGAAGCAATATGTAATGCAGATTGATTATCACAGTATAACAAAGCTACTTTAGAAAATGAAAACTGTAGATCTTCTAATAAGTAATTAAGCCAAGTGATTTCATAAGAAGTGATTGCCATAGCTCTATATTCAGTCTCACAAGAGCTTCTTGAAACAATTTTTTGTTTCTTTGATTTCCAAGAAATCAGTGATTGGCCAAGATAAATACAATAACTAGAGATGGATCTTCTTGTATCAGGACAAGAAGCTCAATCACTATCATTATAGGCTTTTAATTGAATAGTAGAGGTAGAAGGAAAGAAAATACTTAAGGATGGAGATCCTTTTATATACATGAGGACTCTTATAGCTGCTTTATGGTGCATAAGAGTTGGTGTTGCCATGAACTGAGCCAATTGTTGCACAGAAAAACAAATATCTGGCCTAGTATTGGTTAGATAAATTAATCTGCCAACAAGCCTTCTGTAAGCTGAAGGATCAGAACAAAGGATACCATTATCTTGATAAAGGTGAGATCCTTGTAACATATGAGTAGAGGCAGGTTTACAATCAATTAAGCCAGTGTCACATATAAGGCATATTTTCTTTGATTCATTGAGATACCTATGTGATTCTTAGCAATTTCAAAACCAAGAAAGAACTTTAAATCTCCTAAATCCTTAATTTTGAAAGTTTGATCAAGAAGAGTTTTGAGAAGGTTAATTTCAGTAATGTGATATCCAGACAAAATGATATCATCAATATAGACAAGTACAATGGCAACAAGAGAACTGGATTGCCATTTAACAAAGAGAGAATGATCTCCTTTGCATTTTCTATAACCATTTTGTAAGAGAAAATTTGAAAGCTTGGAAAACCATTGCCTACTTGCCTGTTTGAGCCCATACAATGATTTTTGTAGTTTGCAAACCTGATTAGGCAGAGGAGATTGTAAACCAGGGGGTAGAACCATGTAGACTTCTTTCATAAGATCTCCATGTAAGAAAGCATTATTAACATCTAATTGTTTGAGATTCCATTTATGAATTGAGGCTAGAGCAATAAGTAATCTAACAGTTGTAATTTTGGCTACAGGGGAAAATGTATCTATATAGTCAATCCCCTCAGTTTGTGTATACCCTTTTGCAACTAGCCTAACCTTATATCTCTCAATGCTCCCATCAGCCTTATGTTTGATTTTAAAAACCCATTTACACCCTATGGTAGTTTTCTCATCAGGTAAGTCAGTAAGAAGCCAAGTGTCATTATCTTGCAGGGCTTGAAGTTCTTTATGTATGGCCTCCTGCCAATTAGGATCTAGGATGGCTTTAGCATAGGTTTTAGGTTCAACTTGAGTACTAACAGACAGGATGCTAGACTTATGTTTATCTCCTAAAGTGTGATAGGAGAGATAGGAGGACAAATGGTATCTAGAGTGGTGATGAGGTTCAGTGTTGTGCATAAGGGCACAGTGGTAATCTTCTAGATAGGTGGGATGCTTAGATACTCTCTGGCTTTTCCTGGTTTGTAGTTGATGAGGGACATCAGGGGAAGTTGTGGCAGAGGGTTGGTCATCATGGTGTTGAGGATTGGTACTGGTTGGTTCAGTAGGAATATCAGTTGGCCTATTATTGGTTAATCCTGATGGAAGAATATCATCATAGGCAAAGTAGTTCTCATGACTGGTGGCAATAGGTATGGGTTCATGATGCATAGTAGAGGTACTAGTTATGTATGGGAAGATAGATTCATGGAATACTACATTTCGAGTGAGTTGTAAAGCTCTGGTAGTGAGATTCAGAACAATAAAACCCTTGACACCATTCTTGTAACCCAAAAAGATGCACTTGGAAGCTCTTGGATCAAATTTGTTTCTGTTAAGAGAAAGAGTACTAGCATAACACAAAGAACCAAAGACTTTTAAATCTTGTAAGTCAGGTTGTTTCTTATATAACAAGTAGAATGGAGATTTATTTTGCAAAACAGAAGTAGGCAAGAAGTTTATAATGTGCACATCATGATGAATAGCATAAGACCAATAAACTTTTGGTACTTGACTTTGTATAAGGAGAGCTCTAGCTACATTCAATATATGTTGGTACTTTCTCTCAACCACCCCATTTTGTTGAGGGGTGTATATGCAACTAGTCTGATGTATGATTCCCTTAGAATCATAGAAGGTTTTCATGGAAAACTCAACACCATTGTCACTCCTAACAATCTTTATCTTAATGTTGAACTGGTTTTCCATTAGTGTTATGAATGTTTGTAATGTGTGAGATGTTTCAGCCTTAGTTTTCATGAGAAATATCCAAGTAAATCTAGTACAATCATCAATAATGGTTAAGAAATACCTATGTCCAAGAATGGATGATATGGAGAAAGGACCCCAAATATCTACATGTATAATGTCAAAACTATGCAAGGAATGAGTCTTACTTATAGGAAAGGTAAGCCTTTTTTGTTTGGCTTGATGACAAACATCACATACATGTTCTTTATCAAAAGTAATGAAGGGAAAATCATTTTTTAAGAGTATTCATACAGTTATAGGAAGCATGAGCTAATCTATAGTGCCAAATTTCAAAATTACAAGCAATGTTATTAGTTTTACAAGAAAAGTTAACTTTGTGATAGAATTTGGCAGCCTTTAAGACATATAACCCTTTGAAAATCCTAGTTGCACCAATCATCTTCAAAGAATTCTTGTCCTGAATTTTACAAAAAGAGTTATCAAAGGACACAATATATGGTGTATGCAAAGCCAGTTTAGGAATTGAAAATAAGTTGAAAGAAAAACTGGGTAAATATAACACATTGTGCATAATCAAGTTCTGCAATACTGGACATTTTTCAGTGGTCAAGGCGGTATGTCGATCATTCTAATGAAAACTTCTCCCTGATCAAATTTATGCCCGAGGACAGGGGAGAAGCGCTCTTCTGCTAGCTTCTGAATGCAAGACATAAAGTGAAAGCCCCATTAAGAGTCGTTCAAGAGTCAGTATGCTTTCAATCATCAATCAGCACACCACTTTAAAGTCATAGTTAGTTTTTTACATCCGATCAAGCAGCTGAAGGAAGCACAGCTTAACAGCCAGCACAAACTTGAATGAAGCCAGTCGATGTAGCGCCTTATGCCTCTACGGATCTCGATTAGCCTCTTCCACTTAACCTTGGGGAGCGGAGAATGCCTTCATGGACTGGGGTGAAAAGAAGGACAAACCCCCCCCGGACGTACTCATGGGCAGCGTGAGGAACCGAGTAACCAAAAGTCACGATCAGAATGAAAGGTAGTTAGGCTGGGGAAGAAGAATTAAGACAAGCCTTAAGAGCCCATGGATTTATTATTTCTAAACTAGCCCCGAAATCAGACAACTATTTCTAAAAAGTAAGCTAGAACTTGCTTGCCTTTCTTCGACTCCAGTATGAATATTGGCTAATACTTTACACTCATTCAAATCCAATATCAAGCATGTGTCTAGAAAACTAATGTACATCATCCTACTTAAGTCTACCTAATAAAACTAAAAAAATATAATATATAACCACCACCCGAATTAATACAAATAAAAAAGAATATAAATTTATCATAATATTTCTAACTTGTTGGATTCAAATAACCTACCTCCGTATGCTATTTTTGTATAACTAAGAATATCTCCTCATCCTATAGATAATGAACTAATCTTTTTAAGGCGTGTGACTGTCTTTCCAAAAATATTATACATTTGACTTTTGATCTAATATGATGCATGAGTATCCGGTAAGACCTTATATTGCTAGTCCAACGCCTCACTGATATCCATGTGCATAGCTACAATAAATAATATTATTTCAATGTAAAAATGAACATTTTTTATATTACAAATATAGACATTAACTTATTCTATTTAAAAAAATATAGATAAAAATTAATAGTAACTTATTCTCAATTTCTCATAATAAAAATAGAAGACCAATTTGGTAGTTTGGTGATAAGAGTTAGGTATATGTAGTGTGAAGTGCTTAGTAATGTCTCATTTAGTTTGCAAAAAGAAGATAAGAAGAGATAAATATATGAGAAAGAAAGTAAAAAAAAATAGCAAAAGAAGAAAAATATAGTATATATGTGTAATATTTGGTATAAGAAAATAAGGGAAAAAGGAAGAGAATGAGATATTTTCTTATTTTAGTCATTTGTTTGGTTGGTTAGAAAGTGAAAAGAGAAATATGAACTTATACTTTGAATGACAATAGTATCATTAAATAAAGAAAAGAGATGAAAAAATATAGTGTTATTATTAAATTAAAATAAATGTTATAATTTTAAATTACAAATTTTATTATATATTTTTTATTATAATTCCAATTTTTTTAATTAATATTTTTATATCCATGATGTTACTAGTATTTAAAACAAGAGAAAAATATATATATGTACTACTAGCATAATAATTTTTTATATTATTATTGCATTATCCACTATTTATTTTTTATCATCATTGGTTATTAATTAAAATTAATATAAATAAATAATGGATGATACACTGATTGTACATAAATTCTTATAGTATCACTACATCGATATTACCCTCTTAAAACAAACAAGTAAATGAAGATTATATTCTACGTTTCCTACAAAATCATCATTCTCTCTATATTTTCTCACCAAATTGGAAGAGAAAGAATTTATATGGGTCTCACCAATTTTTTTGTCTCTCCTCTCTTTCTCTCTCCACAACCAAAGAGGAGAAATTATCTCTTTCTCTTCAATCTCTCTCACTTTTTTCTCTCCCATCTAATTCATTCCTACAAAATGAAGGCTTTAAGCTCCAAATATTTTTGCTAGCAAGTGCAAAAGAATAGCATTCATATGAGTTAAAACATTGAAAATAATTGATTTATAACATTGAAACTATAACGTAAAATAATAAAATAATAAATTAAAATTATAACGTGTGTGATTTTGAAACCACCAACTAATGTTTGTTAATATCGAATAAGTAAAATTTGAATTATAGAAATTACACATTTAATTACTTATTTCTTACTTAGTCATATTTTACTATTTTAGTATGAAAGGCAAAGTTCTGATATATAAATTATATATGTTTAATTACCTATTTATCTTTAGTTATGTTTTACCTTTATATATTTTTGGCACTACCAATAATATTTCATCACCTTTTAGGTAAATAATTAATTCTTTTAGAGTGTGTGATTTGGGATTGGTTGCACAATCTCTACATATTATAAATGTCAAATATAACTATTTATAGTTAAATATACTAAAGTTATTTGAAATGTTGAAGAATCTAATTAAAAGAAATGCTTATCTATCTTGAAAAGAAGAAAAGTAAAAGTACAAGAAAATATTCAGGAATGATAAAAAGTTTCTCTAAGATGAATAAGGTATTGATAATAAGGTTATTGTTAACATAATGAATGTTCAGATCTAGAATTTTTTTTGTTTTCCACAGGTATCCTTGCATCAGAGGTAACCTTATCCGAGTTGGGAATATCTACAGGTACATGGGCTAACTCTTCCAGCGGACATTTTTTACATCCGCAAGGCTCGAACCCGAGACCTTGCTTAAGAGAAATTAAACATGTATCACTTGAACCATTCAAGTCTTGTGGATAAAAAAAATAGCTGCTGGATAAAAAAAATACTTGTTGGAAGAGTTAACCCCACATACATGCAGATGTTTCTGGCTCGGACATGATGTCTCTAGTGCGAAGATACCTGCCAGAAACCAAAAAGAAAAAGCCAATATCAAACCTGTGTCCAAAAAACTACGGTACATCATGCCAACTTAAGTCTACCTAATAAAACTAAAAAAAGTAATATAATATATAACCATCACCCGAATTAATACAAATAAAAAGAATAGAAATTTATCATAATATTCTTCACTTGTTGGATTCAAATAACCTGCATGCATAAGTTTTATTTGAATAACTAAGAATATCTTCTCATTCTATTGATCATGAACTAATTTTTTAAGGGTGTATGACTGTCCTTTCAAAAATTGTGAATTCAATGAATCAAACATTTGACTTTTGATCTAATAATATGTGTGATGATCCAATAGAACCTTACATTGCTAGACCAACGCATCATTAATATCCATGTGCACATGTGTAATAAATAAAACCATTTCAATATAAAAATGAACATTTTTTATATTAGAAATTGTCGCGACCTGATTTTCGGCTGGAAGACCGGCTCTGTGACTTAGGAAGAGACGAACTCGATTTCTACCTCCCCCAATTGATTTGGACTCAACACTACGTTTTTTTGCGGTTAAAACATAGTGTAACGCCCCGAAAAAATACTTCTAAAAAACATTGCGGAAAATGGGTAAATTTTTTTTTGAATTGGTGATATAAAAGTGTTTCCTTTTAAAAACCTTTCCTTTTCCGGGACATCACTTTAAGTAACTCGAATGCGGAAAATCAACTTATCGTTATCGAATGATAACTTAACCTGATTCACAATTTCCGGAATAATACGATGTATATAATCGGTTAAGTCATAATCAATTCATACAGACTAGGTCAGCAAAGGCGGAAACTACATCGCCACTAACATATACAAAATCAAAATAGACACAGCCCCCACCAAAAACAAAAGGGGACATCGACTGTCCACAAGCTTACTCAAAAGATTCCAGGAATGTTGGACCCTTACTCGGGTCTTCCTTCTCTTCCGAGTCAGACACGTGGTCGATCACCTCCACCGAGCTCTCTACATTGACGAGCTCAACGACCTCGTCCTCCTCTTCTTCTTCCTCCACTTCATTATGCCATAACCCAGCGGCATAATTCGGAGGGGATGACATTCTCAACACCGGAGCCTCCCTGCAGCGACCTTTTCCAAGACCACTGTTTCTCTTGGCTCTACTGGATGACGGAACACCCAAACAATCTGGCCACGTCCTATACCCATGGGAGGGAACAACGCCATCACTCCTGACTAGCGGGTATTGAAGTCCAACCTCTGGAGACATCGGCTTCTTTGGCGGCAAGGTGAAGGAAGTGTCAATGTAGGTGTCGGGTTGAGGGATCATCATCGATGACCCGTTGCACACCATGTGCAACGACAGACCGCAGGAGCCTATGTATGTATATTTGTGCCCGTCACTAGTCCATTGTCCCATCGGGGACATCGTGAAGTGATAACCTCAAATGTGATTGTTGCTGTTGGACATCTGCATAGCGAATATATACAAAACAAGAACAATACAACAGAGAGAGTAAGACATCTAATGAACATAAATTCATTGACAGCGTGGACTTACTCAGAATATCACACTCAGACATAAAATATA
>NW_017716412.1:72525-73022 GCF_001865875.1 Lupinus angustifolius
ACCATTTATTCTAACATTACCAATATATCAAGTAATATAATCAACATTCTACTCATAACCATATCGCATGCATATATATAGGAATACACAATGCTTGTAACTCACATGTGGGAATTCCCTTCCACAATGATAATGTATACATGATGTGTCATGATTATCCCCCTTACACCAATATCCATCCAACATCCTAATCGGAAATAAATCGAGAGTACAGGTCCCATACCAAGCCTCTTTGTATGCACCCAAAATAACATATCCTCGCAAGGAAGTAAAAATAGATCGATCGGTTCCCTCAGGAACAGTCCTACCCGGACCTAGGTCGTACAAACGCTTTCTGGGCATCCCTCTCATCGATCTCGAATGCAATCCAGGGGTTGTCAGAGATTGCCTAGTTTGGCCTATGAGAACTGTCCGATCCAACAGGGTACCTCCCCAGGAATACAAATGGACTCGTCTCACCCAGACTCTCCCTCAAGACAATGTTGGCGAATCACCGT
>NW_017716412.1:73122-73334 GCF_001865875.1 Lupinus angustifolius
GTCGTCCCGTCATTTCCTCTCCACTACTTCATGGTCACAATGTGATGCATTCCTAGTCAAAGTTAAATGCAAATTTAGTAATCAAACACATGATCAACCCATCTTTAAGCCATCTCCCGACAAGGAATGCTTCTCGTGGAACCCGATAGTACGTCAATCGTACATGCTCAAGGTAACATCTCAATCACTACAAACCATCACCGAATAATCCT
>NW_017716412.1:73434-89124 GCF_001865875.1 Lupinus angustifolius
TATCCTTACTAGGGTACCCCCCCTAGTTCATGACTTCAAGTCAGATACTTGCCCAACAAGGCATAAACACAAACAATGCTTCATACTTTTGTGGAGTCATGCTTCTCATCTAAGCCATGATCTCATTCCACAACTTTTATATCACGACACACCTTACCCGGGTTCATCGCATTGTTCACCACATCATTTCATTTCAATCTTTACACATTGTCCCTCGCCAAAGCAAGTACTAGTCGCTCAAGCAACAATTCATCTTTAAATCTCAAATAAACTGAAGCCTTCCTCGCCCAGGCGAAGGTACTATCGCCTAAGCGAGGCCTCTTCTCGTTCAAGTGAGACATCACTCGCCCAAGCGAGAGAGTTCCAGGGGCTCATTAAAATCCTGGGCGTTCTCGCCCAAGCGAGGCCCTTCCTCGCCCAGGCGAGGCGTGCTCGCCCAAGCGAGATTCTGTCGCCCAGACGAGGGAATTCCATAACCAAAACTTCCCCTCGCCCAAGCGAGATTTTATGCTCGCCCAGGCGAGAGTTTCTCGCCCAAGCGACAGGGACTTGGACAGAATACCAATTTTGCCCTTTTCGACAACCGAAACATATTTAAACATGGTTTTTCAAACACCTGCACACAGAAAAGTTCCCAACAACATTCATATACAATATTCAACACATTTCGTCAACAATCATATATATATATATATTCAAAGGCATTCCAACATAAAAATGTTGGGTTTCTTAAAACTCAAGTTAACCCCAAAACCTTTGAGATGGTTCAGGAGATTCGGGTGTCATATTCGGACATCACTATGTCACGATGTGTTCTCTCTCACCTTAATGAAGCATGCTTTAAGAAATCACTATGGTTCGGTTAGGTTTCAAGGTTCAATGCCGGAAACCTTCGTAACTACCATCATAAAAACTCGTTAGTTTTCCGATATTTCAAAACTCATTACTATTAAAATATTTAAAACTCTTTCATCCATCCATTTTCCAACTTGTCCAAAGCCATGGTTAAAAGCTTAAATAAGTAAAAATTCATATATTACAACAATGTAATAACTTCTTGAAAACCACTTGTTCATAGTTTCAAAACACATTTTTCATGAGTTCAAGAACACTCATTTTCGGTTTTGCTTCCAAAATGAGTTAGAAAGTGTTTTAGAAAATTTCAACGGTTGAATATGTTCTTGACGTACTCATGAACAACATACTTCAATATCATCAACATCCATTGGTTGAATGTGATGAGATTGAAGATTGAAAGAAGAAGAAAATGAAGAAGAAAAGATGATGAGAGTAACATACTCTCCAATCTTCAACTTGCCAAGCTTTTTGCAAAGTGTAAATGTATGAAGATGCATGAGTATTTATAGAGTTGTGGGGTGGGAGAAATCTAATTTCTAAACCCAATTCCCAAGGCAATCTAGCAAATCTAATAAGGTGAGTGAATCATGGGTTAAGTGGATGATTTAGGGGATTTGGTGGTAGTGAAATCTATAAGATTTAGTGGTTAGATTTTATGAAGTGACTCATGCGACGCGACGACTCTGCGAAACGTGCGCAATTAAAACCATACTCGAGTATTGTCAGTCAATATTCGAGTAGCCAAAAGTGATTGCACGATTTTATTTTATGGTTGGAACTTCGAATTTCGGCATTCCGAGTGAAAATATTCTAGAAAATAATTATAGACCAGCTCAGGGTCTATCTTGACTCAAAATATGATTACGAAGCCAACAGTATGATCGGAATTCGATTCAGAGTTACAGAACTCAAAAACCACTTTTTGAGCCGTACCGGGTGAGATTTGACCTCGACAATGGTTCGAAACCGACTGTCTCCGAAAATCATGAATATTTACCACCAAATTGGAAATAGAATTTCAATACTAAAACTCAACTAGAGTTTCGTCCAATTCTTTACCGAAAATTCCCAGAAATTCATTTTCAAAAATATAATTAATAAAATCTTATAATTCAAAATCGTAAAATTCGCGGTGTTACACATAGAAAACTCTCTTTTATTCTCAAATAGGGTAATATGGTCTTTAAAAAAATATTCTGAGCTCAAGAGTCGATTACAGATCGGTGAAGATATTAGCGCTCATACTAAAATGGTACCATCGCTAACCACATGAACTTTTATATCCTTAAAAAATAAATATTTAAAATTCAATTACTAAAACAAAATATTTTTATTTTTTATATTTGTGTCTGACAAGAGTTTACATTGCTTCTATGTATCCCTATGTGCAATAGGAAAATCAAGACTACATTATTCTGGTTTGAGAATTGATTAATTGGTTTGGTTGATTATTGTTGTTTTGGAAAATATTGATAGATTTGGTGGAGTTAATTTTGGATTACATGTATAGATAATGTGACCATGTGGTATTACTAGGGATAATACTTTGTTGTGTTGGGAAACCGAAAATGCTTCAAGTGCTTGTAGTTATGAAGTTGATAGATGCATAATGTTTTCAGCACCACTAGTAAGTAACCCGTGTATACGTACGAAACAATTACTTTTCCTTTTGCATGATTAATATGTTTCAATGTTACTAAACAAAAATAAAATTATATATATATATATATATATATATATATATCACTGATTGAATTTATCTTGGTATTGTAATATATATGTTGAACACAAATTAACTCAAAAAATATATGGCCTTTTACATTGTAGTATGATATAGGAAACCTGCAAGGTAAATGAATATAATAAAATTAGTAACCGAGCGATGAAAGGAATGCAAGAAATTACTCTAGTCATCATGAATGGTCCATTATTATGAATAATTCATTATTAAGAATCATATTATATCACCTTATATGATAGTAATTAAGGATATTTATTAAATACAAATGGAATTATATTTAATGGATTATGGGAAAAAATAATGAGCATATACATACTTGATCATAGGTTCTAGAAAACATGTCTTCAAGCAAGGAGTTTTATGGTGGAATTACCAATGGAGCAGCTTCGTATGGTTAAAGAGTTGCTGAAAATAAAAGTTCCTTACCAGAGTCTATGTTCTTCCGATATATGTTCATAAATTATTTCAAAAGATAGTCACTACAAATATCCTATATATGGAGGAATGCAAGATTGGAATTATATACATGTTGGATGTTTTGAATTGACCTTGGAAGTTAGTGAAAGTAAATGGCCTAATATTGCTGATGTTATAGTTTGATACCAATTATAATAGTTGATCTGATTGATACCAATTATAATAGTTGATCTGATTGATACCAATTATAATAGTTGATCTGATTGATACCAATTATAATAGTTGATCTGATTGATACCAATTATAATAGTTGTTCTGATTGATATCAATTATAATGACTGATCTTATTGATACCAATTATAATGGATGATTTAAACATGCTAAAGTAAAAGTTTAAATTGACAATATTATATTCAATGAGATTTAATATACATAACCTTATTAACTATTTGTGCAAAAATATTTGTTGTGCAATAACATAAATTAGATATGAGTTGGAGAGTGATACTTCATTAAACAAAGCCTTACTTGGCATTAACATAGCTTGTGTTTACATACACAACTTTCATCAATATACAAAATAGTGGTGCAAGGAGTTCAGTGAAATTAATTACAAATTGACATAACATATGTGCCATCAACCAAAATAATACCACTAAACACACAAAGGTCTAACTGGTATAAAATTGCATAAAATCAGAAAAATCAAAATGAAACAACATTTGGTGATTACTTGATGACATCCCAAAAAATGAACATAAGTACAATGTTCTGAAAGCGCAATCAATCTTTTGAAATGTGTTTGGCATTTTTAGTGGAAGACATATGTGCAAACTCAATATCTTGGGCATCCTCAAATAAGGCAGAAGATCCCAACCTCTTAAGTGGAGTAAGATATGCTAAACAATCAAGATCATAATAAGCAGTTGCTGATAGTGATTGTTATATTACAAAACATGTCAATGTCATATTAGTGGAGTTTTGAAACAAATACAATAGCATAGAATGATAAAATTACAATAGACATTATACTTACATATTTAAAACCATCATCTTTTTTTAAAAGCTGGACCCACAGACTACCCCTTTTCTAAAGCACTCGTCCGGTACATATCTAATTAGTAACTAAATATCGTGATATATTGAATGACAACATAAATTATGCAAGTTCACATGGAAGATATATTATCTATATACATTTAATATATCATATGATCAACAAACATGCATACTAAGATAGATAGCATATGGATGTAAAAAGAGAAGGAAATGGAGTTACTATTGCTTATACATTTAAGACTTAAAACTGCTTGTAGTTAATTAAGATTCACATATAGATGTTATTCATTAGAACTTTCTATATTACTTTTGTGTTTTCTATATTATTGAATGTTGTATATCATTGTTATATGAAATGTTAAATAATGACATTTCAGAACTTGCTAATCATACCTTATCAGGTGCAATCCTCTCCAATAAGCATACAATTAGTTGTGAATCTTCTGAGACTTGAATGACAGAACAACGTTTGTAAGTTGGCTGGACTTTGACCTTGAAGGCTAGTGATTTGGTCACAAGGTCATCCACAACTTGAGGAATAAACATTGGATTAAATTCACCCTCCTAGATGAAAAAGAAAACTTTAATGAATAAAAAATGTAGTATTTTCATTTCCTACAAATGCAGTTGACATAATATTAAATGTTATTAATATCAATAACTCTTTCATATCAATAGTTGGTTGTTTGATCAACTGCTCACACTCTCGGTTCAATAAGACAAATTTCATGTTGTCATTATAATAACTAACTCTGACCTCCACTCAGTACCTGATAATTTTAAATAATAGTTAGCACATTAACAATTTAAGACCAAACATATTGTAGGAAAATTAATTAATACCTAGGAACAACTTCTTGTAAGCATTTTCCACAACCAGGGAAGTTAAAAGGTATCATAATTGCATTAGCCTTTCTATTGCATTGAGGGCAGTCGTCATAGTACCATCCATTAGCTAAGAGTTTCTCAATCTTACCATAAGTAACACAAACAGATTCCTTAACATACAAATGTAAAGACAATGGACAACAATGTTACTAATTATTTTAAGCAAGGGGGAGCTAGAATGTAGGAGAGTTAGAATAATATATGTCCAAGCTGAATCAATTCACATATTGTTTTCACATTTGCATTATGGAAAAACTTCTCTTGAGACTCGCCTTGAGAGCATGAAGACGATTGGCTCATTCATTGGCTATATGATTCATAGGATTTACTTATGTCCAAACTAATACATTTAAACATGCTAGAGGTGAAATCACAACCAATATAAAGCTGAAAATTTGATATAAAAGTTGTTGGGAAATTTTTTTAACCTGCTTGCGAAAAGTTGAATATGTGGAATGATGTCATCATTGATAAAAAGCTTTGAACCATACATGGCATTTTGAATAGTCAAAAATTGTGAATTCAATGAATCAAATATTTGACTTTTGATCTAATAATATGTGTGATGATCCAATAAAACCTTACATTGCTAGATCAACACCTCATTGGTATCCATGTGAACATGTGTAATAAATAAAACTATTTCAATATAAAAATGAACATTTTTTATATTAGAAATTGTCGCGACCCGATTTTCGGCTAGAAGACCGGCTCTACGACTTTGGAAGAGACGAACTCGATTTCTACCTCTCTCAATTGGTTTGGAGTCGTCGCTACGTTTTTTGCGGTTAAAATGTAGAAAACTCTCTTTTATTCCCAATTAGGACAATATGGTCTTTAAACAAAGATTCTGAGCTTGGGAGTCGATTACGGATCAGGGAATGTATTAGCGCCCATACTAAAATGGTACCATCACTAACCACATGAACTTTTATACCCTTAAAATTTAATTATTTAAAATTCAATTACTAAAACAAATTATTTTTATTTTTTATATTTGTGTCTAACAAGAGTTTACATTGCTACTACGTATCTCTAGGTGCAATAGGAAAATTAAGATTACGTAGTTCTGGTTTGAAAAATGATTAATTGGTTTGGTTGATTATTGTTGTTTTGGAAAATATTGATAGATTTGGTGAAGTTAATTTTGGATTACATGTATGGATAATGTGACCATGTGGTATTACTAGGGATAATACTTTACTGTGTTGCGAAACCGAAAATGCTTCAAGTGCTTGTAGTCATGAAGTTGATAGATGCACAATATTTTCAGCACCATGTCCTAAAGTTTGAACTATGCCATTCGGAAAAGGTTCCACTTTTATGCACCATGCAAAATATTGAATGCCATACCCATATACACACATATTTTATGATGGTGAAAGTGGATATGGGACTTAATTATTTATACCCATCCAGATGATGGGGGTAAATGACTTGAATATGAAAATAGATGAGGCTATAGTGAGAGACTTGGATGTTGGACTATACCTACCATGCCCAACCAAACGAACCATGTCTGCCAATCCAATGACATTGACCCATGAGTTTGCCAAAGTAAGACCAGCAAGCGGAATTTGACCAAAGTGATAAGCAAGCATAATAGAATCCAAATTAAGTAATAGAATAGGTTAGTGAGAATCATTGGTAGTGAAAACTTTAGTTAATGTGTTGGGAATGTTTGAAATATGTTATTATATGAAGTCTTACATTGCCTAGTATTAGAATAGAGTAGAGTATCAATGTTATATATTGGACTCAAGTCCCTTGTTATAATAATATAGTAGAGTAGTGTCCTAGGGTTTGTAATCCTTATTCTATAATAATATATTGGTAGCTGCTCAGCGCTCCCGGAGACGTAGGCACAATTGGCCGAACCCCGTTAACAAATTCTCTTGTTTATTCTATGTCTTTATTTGATTGTTTGTGGTCAATGTTGCGCAACGATCACTTCCTAACGATTCTCATTTGAGATGAGAAGTGAAATATCCTAACGACATGTCTAGGATGTCATAGTGAAGGATGTTGATTGTTAGCAGATCCACAAAAGCACAAAGGCGCTGACTGACTTTGATGTAGGGTGTTAAATGGGCATTGACTTTAATGCAAGTTGTAACACGAGCATTGGTAGAGATGCATGGGTGTAACATGGGCATTGACTTGGATGCAAGGATGTGACACAAACATTAGTTAGCATTGACGCAAGGTGTGTGCTGCGGGTATACTCCTTATGGTGGAGTATGATAAATCTTATGAACTAGGATTATCGAAGTAGACAATGGTGATAGCGGTTGAGGCTTTCCAAGGAAGCTTCAAGGTTCAGTTTGACTGAGTATTAAAGAGGACAATTGTTTTTGAACTTTTGTGTAGAGGTTCCAATATATCGAAAGACTTTCTAGCAATAGGTGGCTAGGCGGCGTGTTCCATTTGATATCGGTGCGGGAAACTGCACTACAAGTTTGGAGAGTTAGGCTCTTGGTAACATCGTCAATAATACTCAAAAGGTCTATGTTGTTGGGGAGTAGTTAAAGAGAATTAGACATTGAGCAATGTGTAGTCATATATTCGCTAAGGTGAAGATTCTTGTGTAGATTTCCTATGGAGCGAGATATTCGTCTATTTCAATCAAGGTGGAGATTATTATGAATGTTTGAAATATGTTATTATATGAAGTCCTACATTGCCTAGTATTAGAATAGAGTAGAGTATCAATGTTATATGTTGGACTCAAGTCCCTTGTTATAATGTGCACCAAATATAAGCACCAAATAGAAACACCACATGGGTAGGTGGGCCCATGGGTGTACTAGGGTTTGTAATTCTTATTCTTTAATAATATATTGGTAGACGTTCAGCGCTCCCGGAGACGTAGGCACAATTAGGTACACTCCGTTAACAAATTCTCCAACATGGAGGTCTTGTGTTTTCTTCTTCTAGGTGCATTTTGACTACTGTGCGTGAAGGGGGATTTCAGTGATTGTGGCCTTGATTGATATGGAGGATCTTCCATTTCCTCTAAATCATGAACAAGGTGTTGCCATTTGAGAGAGGATGATTGAAAGGCTCAACCCTTAGTTTTATTAGCAATTTCTTTTCCATCCTTATGTTTAAGAGCAATGATGACATTGAATGAGACAATGAGGGGTGAGTGTACCTTAATGTGTCGTCAAGTGAAATGATATAGATGAGTTGTTAATGGCAACACTATATATGAAATCTTAGATACGATGGTCCAGATTATATGAAGCTAAGGTGACTTGAATGAAGTATGGAGAACAAGAGGTGAAAGTTCTTTTTTTCACTCACTGGTTAATCTCTTTATCCCCGGGTCTATATCTCTTCTTTTTCACTATTCTTGGCTCTCCTTTCACGTTACTCTCTCTCTTACCAGAAAAATTACACTTGGTATATGTTTCAAAATATCTACCAAAGTAGTCCAATTTTCAAGGAACTCGTGAATTTCATCCACGAGTATGGGAAAGTCGTGGACTAGCAATGCGACACCCCTATGAACTTGTGCATATGAAGCACGAGACTCTTACACATTCTCTCTCCTCCATAGAAATCATGTATGGTATACATGACTTTTATACTTGTGTACCAGAAACACGAGTTTGAATGTGACATGATGAATTTAAAATTTTCCTTTTACATAGGTAATTTAGTGTTGGGAAATTCAAAACCAATTTTCCTCCTCTGTGTGATGCAAATGAGCACTTGCGGAAGCAGTAAGTGTATAACGAAAATAGAGAAGAGTAACACCAAAAAATTTAACATGGAAAATCCTCCTCAATGTGAGAAGGAAACAACCACGAGACCTAGTCCAGAAAATATCTCCACTATAGAAAGTATGATTACAATATTTGACCCTCTCTTACAAAGAGGATAACACTCAATCTCACCCAAAAAGGATGAAAATATAAAGTCTCTCTAGTATCTCACTAGGAATACAAATCTCACACTATGTAGATATAAACTCTCTCACTTTCTCTCTATGTTGTTCTTTCTCACTTGTTTGTTGTATCTCTTCCTCACAAGTCCCTTATATATAGTGAAGGGGAGGAAGGATCCATCATAGGAAAGATTCTCAACAAATATCCCCATTCCTAAATTAATTGATGGATATCACCGATCTTACACCTCTACAACAGCCTGTTAACTTCTTGAGTGAAACTGTCTTGGTCATCATGTCGGACCAGTTGTCATTTATATGAATTTTCTCTAGCAGCAACTCACCATCCTCTGAAGCATTTCATATCCAATGATAACGATAATCAATATGCTTTGTCCGAAAATGAAATATAGGATTCTTAGCAAGGTATATTGCACTTTGGTTGTCATAATGCAAATTATATCTATCTTGGATATGACCCAACTCATGCAAGATATTTTTCATATATTTTATCTCATTGCCAGCTTTAGATGTTGTAATATATTCTGCTTCACTTGTTGATAATGCAACACATCTTTGTAACTTGGATTGCCAAGATACAGCTCCCCCTGCAAAAGTAGTTAGATAAGTTGATGTATATTTTCTTGAATCTACATCTCTAGCCATGTCAACATATGTGTATCCAACTAACATAGGATCTTCATTACCAAAGTATAAACATCTTTTGGAAGTTCCCCTCAGATATCTCAATATCCACTTTACTGCATTCCAATTCTCTTTGCCGAGATTGGACAAGAATCGACTCACAACTCCAACTGCGTGGGCAATATCTGGTCTTATACATCATAATATACATTAAGCTTTCTACCATAGAGGAATAAGACATTCTGCTCATTTCTTTCCTTTCTACATCACTAGTTGGACATTGCATTGTTGTTAACTTGAAATGTCCAGCAAATGGAACACTGACAGACTTTGCCTTATCCATGTTGAATATCTTGATAACTTTTTCAATGTAATTCTCTTGTGATAGCCATAAAAAATTCTTGGAACGATCTCTGACTATCCTTATTCCAAGGATCTGCTTTGTAGGATCCAAGTCTTTCATAGCAAAAGATTTGCTTACAGCGTTCTTCAAACCTACAATCTTGGTCTTGCCACGCCTAATGATTAGCATATCATCAACATATAAGAGGAGGATAATAAAGTTTTCATCTTCATACCTTTTAATAAATACACAATGATCACCAGTTTTCTTCTTGAAACTGTATTTAGTCATGAAGGATTCAAACTTCTTGTACCACTATCTCGGAGCTCATTTTAGACAATATAAACTCTCATTCAAACGACATACTAAGTGTTCCTGGCCTGGTTGTTCATAACCTTTTGGTTGCTCCATATAGATTTCTTCTTTGATGCATCCATGTAAGAAAGTTGTTTTGACATCAAGTTGTTCAAATTCTAAGTCTAGGCTAGCTGCTAGACCTAAAAATGCTACTCTTATGGAGGAATACTTCACCACTAGTGAGAATATCTTATCAAAATCAACTTCTTTCTTATAATTGCATCCTTTCATAACAATCTGAGATTTTTACCTTGGTCTCAAGCTTCCTTATTCAAATTTAAGCTTATAAACCCATTTGTTTGTCAAGGCTTTTCTTCCTTTGGGCAACTCCACTAGATCATAAGTGTGGTTCTCATGTAATGAGTTCATCTCATCTTCCATCGCTTTAATCCACTCTTCTTTATTAGATGTTTGCATAGCTTCTGAGAAGTCTTGAGGTTCACCATTATCTGTGAGTATGGTATAATCTTCTTCAGGATACTTTGAAGAAGGTATTTTGCCTCTTCTAGAGCGTCTCAGTTCAACTTACATCTAATGCTTTATTGGCTCGGGTTCTTGATGCATTTGTGTGTCTACCACCACTTCATCATGATCTGACTCTTCATTAATCTAGTCAAGTTCCATGTGAGAAGGATCTGCCCATTGGTCTATCTGTTCTAGATCTATCTGATGATCAGGATCTATTTGTCGAGGAATCTCTCCCCATGAATCAATGTGAACTTTGGACTTGCACTGGCTTTTCTTATGAACATCTTTGATCGTCTAATCCTCAAAGAACATAACATCTCTACTTCTCACAACTTTCTTGTTTATCGGATCCCATAGTCTGTACCCAAATTCAACTTTTGGAGACCCAAGGTAAATGCTCTCCTTGGTCTTAACATTCAGCTTCTTTCTCTCATCTTTTGGAATGTGAATGAAGGCTCTGCATCCGAATACTCTTAGGTGGTTGAAGGATGCCTTCTTCTTGTACCATACTTCCTCTAGAATTTCTTCGTTCAGAGGTCTTGAAGGTTTTCAATTTATGAGGTCTACTACAGTCTTCACTACTTCACCCTAGAAAGACTTGGGGAGATTGGCATCTTGTAACATGCATATGATCTTCTCCTCAATTGTGCGGTTCATCCTCTCAGCTACTCCATTCAACTGAGGAGTCTTTGGTGGTGTCTTCACCAGTCTGATATCATAAGCCTTGCTAATAGGCTTCAAATGGAGCACGATACTCTCCACCATTGTCTGTTTTTAGACACTTCAACTTCTTCTTAGTCTCATCTTCTACTAGTGCATGGTACTCTTTAAATGCTTTAGTACTTGATCTTTGCTTTTCAATAAGTACACTAATAATCTTCTCGAGTGATCATCTATGAATGTGAATAAGTAGTAGGTTCCTCCAAAAGATCTTTCAGGTGGTGCACAAACAGCTGAATGCAACAAATTAAGTACTTCATCTCTCCGTAAGGGATTGTTTGTTCTCTGAAAATTGACTCTATGTTATTTACCATAAAGATAATCAGTACAAGAATCTAAAATTTGACCTTTTATACTTGGAAGATAGTCTTTGGCGAGCATCTGTAGTGTCTTCTCACTCATGTGCCCCACTCGCCTATGCCAAAGATCTTTGGAGTTAGTAGCAACATTTGCTTCTCTAGAACAAATTCATCCTTGCATAATGTACAAAAATCCTTCCTTTGAGCCTCTAGCAATAATGAGCTTGTCTTTTGCTATTATTCACTTTCCAGCACTAAAGTAGCTTACAAAACCAACATCATCCAACTTAGTCGTTGAGATATGGTTGAGACGCATATCTGGGACATTCTCACCTCCTTCAGTACAAGCTTTCCTCCCGTGTCTGTTAGCAACACAATATCACCAATTCCTAAAATTTTGTTTGTAACATGGTTTCCCATTTTCACAGTACCATAATCACATTTCTTATAGTTTGAGAAGAAACATTTATGTGGACGTACATTAAAAGAAGCACTGGATTCAACGATCCAAGCACAATCACCATATGCAACATTTATGTAATTGTATTCTCCAATGAGGAGAACATCATCATCTACGGCGACGGCTGTGGTAGACTTATGACCATTTTTCTTTGGATTAACTAAATCTTCACGGACATTTCCAGCTTTCTAGTCTCTCTTCAAGGACTTGCATTCAGATCTTTTATGTTCTTCTTTACTACAATAATAGATGTTTTTGATCTCATGCGAGATTGAGAGCGACCTCGGAATTTGCTTTTGCTTCTTCCATGAGATGCATTCCTCCCATGAGTTTCACTTCTTCCACGTCTCTCCATAATATTTGGTTTAGAGTGGAAGGATGTACTCCGTTCTTTCCTTCTGGATTCTTCATTCAATATACTGTCTGAAACATTGTCCATTGATACTTTCTCATCAGGAACTGAGTTGTTGAGTGTGACCACCAATGTATCCCAACTTTTAGGCAACGAACATAGTAGCAGAAGTGCTTGCAGCTCATCACCTATCTTTATATCTATCTTTGTCAATTGATTGACAAGATCCTTCAATGAATTCAAATGCTCTATCAGGCTCCGACCATCTATGTAGTCGAGTTTCACCAACCTTCTAATAAGATATGCTTTATTTCTAGGAGTTTTCTTGTGAATCATTGATTCAAGTTTTGACCATAACTCATAAGCATTTGTGTATATGAACACATGCTCAAATAAACTTCTATCAATATACTTTCGAATCATTGCAACAACTTTTCGATTCGAAAGCTCCCAATCTATTTGACTCTTATCTTTTGGCTTGTCTTTACAAGAAATATGCTCATGCATATCCTTGCAATATAAATGATCCTCCATCATGGGCTTCCAATAGGAATAATTATCAACTGTCAACATGAACATGTCTCCATCAAATGAGAAGAGTAGAAGAGTAACACCAAGAATTTTAACGTAGAAAAATCGCCTCAATATGAGAAGGAAACAACCACGGGACCTAGTCCATAAAATATCTCCATTATAGAAAGTAGGATTACAATATTTGAATATCTCTTACAAAGAGGATAACACACAATCTCACCCAAAAAGGATAGAAATACAAACCCTATCTAGTATCTCACTAGGAATATAAATATCACACTATCAGGATATAAACTCTCTCATTTTGTATCACCACGAATTTTACGATTTTGAATTATAAGAATTTATTAATTATATTTTCGAAAATGAATTTCTAGGAATTTTCGGTAAAGAATTAGACGAAACTCTAGTTAAGTTTTACTCTTGTAATTCTATTTCTAATTTGATAAGAAATTTTCATGATTTTCGGAGACAGTCGGTTTCGGACCACTGTCGGGGCCGAATCTCACCCGTTACGGCTCAAAAAGTGGTTTTTGAGTTCCGTAACTCGGAATCGAATTCTGATCGCGCCGTTGGCTTCGTAATCACATTTCGAGTCAATCTAGACCCTGAGTTTATACATAACTATTTTCTAAAATATTTTCACTCGGAATGCCGAAATTCGAAGTTCCAACCGTAAAGTAATATCGAGCGATCATTTTTGGCTACTCAAATATTGGCCGACAATAATCGAGCATGGTTTTAATCGTGTGCGTTTCGCCAAAGTCGTCGCATCGCATGAGTCACTTCACAAAATCTACCTACTAAATCTTATAGATTTCACTCATTAATACATTGATTTACTACCACCAAATCCCCTAAATCACTCACTTAACCCATGATTCACTCACCCTCTTGGATTTGCTAGATTGCCTTGGGAAATGGGTTTAGAAATCAGATTTCTCCCACCCCACAACTTTATAAATACCCATGTATCCTCATGCACTAGCATTTTGCAAAAATTTGGCAATTGAAAGATTTGAGAGTAAGTTACTCTCATCATCTTTTCTTATTCATTTTCTTCTTCTTTCAATCTTCAATCTCTTCACATTCAACCAATGGATGTTGATGATATTGAAGTATGTTGTTCATGAGTATGTCAAGAACATATTCAACCGTTGAAATTTTCTAAAACACGTTCTAACTCATTTTGGAAGCAAAACCGAAAATGAGTGTTCTTGAACTCATGAAAAATGTATTTTGAAACTATGAACAAATTTTTTTCAAGAAGTTATTACATTGTTTTTTAATATATGAACTTTTACTTGTTTAAGCCTTTAACCATGGCTTTGGACAAGTTGGAAAATGGATGGATGAAAGAGTTTTAAGTATTTTAATAGTAATGAGTTTTGAAATATCGGAAAACTAACGGGTTTTTATGATGGTAGTTACGAAGATTTCCGGCATTTGAACCTTGCAACCTAACCGAACCATAGTGATTTCGTAAAGCACGCTTCATTAAGGTGTGAGAGAACACATCGTGACATAGTGGTGTCCGAATATGACACCCGGATCCTCTAAACAATCTCAAAGGTTTTGGGGTTAACTTGGGTTTTAAGAAATCCAAGATTTTTATGTTCGAATGCTTTCGAATATATATGATTGTTGATGAAATGTGTTGAATATTGTATATGAATATTTTTGGGAACTTTTCTGTGTGCAGGTGTTTGAAAATCCATGTTTAAATGTGTTTTCGTTGTCAAAACTTGCAAAAATTGGTATTTTGTCCGAGTCTCTGTCCCTTGGGCGAGGACTGGGCGAGGGAAAGTTTTGGTTCTAGAATTCCATCGCCTAGGCGATAGAATCTCGCTTGGGCGAGCAAGCCTCGCCTGGGCGAGGAAGGATCTCGCTTGGGCGAGAACACCCAGGATTTTAATGAGCCCCTAGAACTCTCTCGCTTGGGCGAGAGATGTCTCGCTTGAGCGAGGAGAGGCCTCCGAGGAAGACTTCAGTTTATTTGAGATTTAAAGATGAATTGTCGCTTGGGCGACTAGTCCCTGCTTTGGCGAGGGACAATGTGGAAAGATTGAAATAAGATGATGTTGTGAACAATGCGATGAACCCGGGTAGTGTGTGTTGTGATATAAAAGTTGTGGAATGAGATCATGGCTTAGAGGAGAAACATGACTCCATAAAAGTGTGAAAGCATTGTTTATCTTTGTGCCTTGTTGGGCAAGTATCCGACTTGAGGTCGTGAACTAGGGGGTACCCTAATAAGGATACATGATATCACGGAACAACTATCGACCGACCATAAGAGACCTGGTCATGTGACCGTCCAGGATTATTCGGTGATGAGTTGTAGTGAATGAGATGTACTTTGAACATGTACGGTTGACGTACTATCGGTTCCCACGAGAAGCATTCCTTATCGGGAGATGGCTTAAGGATGGGCGATCATGTATTTGGTTACTACATTTGCAGTTGACTTTGACTAGGAATGCATTGCATTGTGACCATGAAGTAGTGGAGAGGAAATAGACGGGACGACTTAGAGCACCATGATGTAAGTAGGGACGGTACTGATTGGATGGTGATTCGCCAACAATGTCTTGAGGGAGAGTCTGGGTGAGACGAGTCCCTTGTATTCCTAGGGAGGTACCCTGTTGGATCGGACA
>NW_017716412.1:89224-123576 GCF_001865875.1 Lupinus angustifolius
TCTGAGTAAGTCCACGCCGTCAATGAATTTATGTTCATTAGATGTCTTACTCTCTCTGCTGTATTGTTCTTGTTTTGTTTATATTTTCTATGTAGATGGCCAACAACAACACTCACATTCAAGATTATCACTTCACGATGTCCCCGATGGGACAATGGACTAGTGATGGACATAGATATACATACACAGGCCCATGCGGTCTGTCGTTGCACATGGTGTGCAACGGGTCATCGATGATGATCCCTCAACCCGACACCTACATTGACACTTCCTTCACCTTGCCGCCAAAGAAGCCGATGTCTCCAGAGGTTGGACTTAGATACCCGCTAGTCAGGAGTGATGGCGTTGTTCCCTCCCATGGGTATAGGATGTGGCCAGATTGTTTGGGTGTTCCGTCATCCAGTAGAGCCAAGAGAAACAGTGGTCTTGGAAAAGGTCACTGCAGGGAGGCTCCGGTGTTGAGAATGTCATCCCCTCCGAATTATGCCGCTGGGTTATGGCATAATGAAGTGGAGGAAGAGGAAGAGGAGAATGAGGTCATTGAGCTCGTCAATGTAGAGAGCTCGGTGGATGTGATCGACCTCGTGTCTGACTCAGAAGAGGAGGAGGACCCGAGTGACGGGTTCAACATTCCTGGAATCTTTTGAGTCAGCTTGTGGACCAGTCAATGTCCCCTTTTGTTTTTGGTGGGGGTTGTGTTTCTTTTGATTTTGTATATGTTAGTGGCGATGTCGTTTCCGCCTTTGCTGACCTAGTCTGCATGAACTGTCTATGACTTAACCGATTATATACATCGTATTATTCAGGAAATTGTGAATCAGGTTAAGTTATCATTCGATAACGATAAGTTGATTTTCCGCATTCGAGTTTATTAAAGTGATGTCCCGGAAAAGGAAAGGTTTTTAAAAGGAAACAATTTTATATCACTAATTCAAAAAAAAAATTTACCCATTTTTCCGCAATGTTTTTGAGAAATATTTTTCGGGGCATCTTTCTCTCTATGTTGTTCTTTCTCACTTTCTTGTTGTATCTCTTACTCACAAGTCCCATATATATAGTGAAGGGGGGAAGGCTTCATCATAAAGACATAATGGATTATTAACTTTTGTCATACTTTTCAAGACACTTTGAAAAGTGCTACTTCAACTTTCTAAGTTAGACTTCATAATTCTCAAGAGTCAAGGAATAATTTCAAGACCTTGGAATAGCCATCACTGAATGTACTCAATGGTTCATCTATCAAGATTCATTGGTCTTGCTTCCACATCAATTAGGAAGGATTCCCAACATTTAGGGATTAGTTATTGTTTTAGGGGTTAGTTTTAGTGAGTTTAGTTTGAGTTTTTGAATTTAGTTAAGATTTAAGAGTTTTGATGTATAAAAATAATAGGTTTAAATTAAAATAATAGGACTAAAATGAAATTGATAATTTTACTAAAGTGTTAGTTTTAGGGAGTTTAGTTAGAGTTTTTTATTTTGTTTAAGATTTATTATTTTAGTTGTTTAAAAATAAAGTGCATAAATTAAAATAATAATACAAAATTATGGAAATGAAATTGATAATTTTGTTACGAATTGGAAAATGATTACATTGTAAAAATAACAAAACAAAAATACAAATTTCTAATGATGTCTATGAGATGATGTTCCATATCTAGGTGTATTCCTCATTCGAGGTGGTTGGACTCTTGGTTGTTTTTGTAGTTGACTTTGTCTTGCTTGTCCACTTCCACCTCTAACTAGTTGTGGCTCCTCGTCATCTTCGTCGTCATCATCTTCAGCTCGTGAAGGCATTGTCAGCTGATAATATTGTTGAGAGTTGAATGCCGACAACAAAGTATTTGAAGTTGTACCAAACATTGATGGCATTCCATGAAATTGTGAAGAAGATGCGAAATGAGAGAAGGAGTAGTCACTCATTGCTCCAAAACCGTTAAACCTGAAGGGTTGTTGTTGTTATTGTTGAGGAGCAGAAGTTTAAGTGTATGTATGTGGATAAGTATCCATCTGAGTTTGACTCTCATAATGTTGCGGGAACTCATGTGCAACAAACATATCAATCTGTTGTATAGGATGAACTTAATAAGTATTTGAGCAAACGCTTTCATCATGTCATTGCAGTTTAGGTATACGTCATTCAGTGTCTGCATGGAATTTGGAAAAACGTTTGTAGGACCACACATATCCCTAATCGCTCTAATAAAATTGTCTTGAAAAAAATTGGAGAAAAACAGAATAGTTAATATCAATGTATAATTTAATATGCATTACAAATAGAAAAATTAATATTCTTAACATCTAGCCAAATATGCTCCATCTGAAAAGATTTATTTCCTAGTCCTTTATAAGTATCACTGCATATACTGTGAGTAGTGATACAAAGGCTGGACATTGGGAAAACCATTTACCATAAAGTTTGCCCGGTTATTCTATATCTGAATTCATCGGTCATGCTTTTGTGGCCATTTGTAGTGATCTTCCCACGTAGATCTATCTTGTGTTGTTTCTCTAGGTTGATTGGATCTTGTGGGATGAGTTTTGCAGACCAAACTTCCTCATAATCCGATCAGTAGTGACACTCAACAAGTGCAAAGCATATGAGTGGCACATGTGCTCGGGCTATATCTGGTATCTGGCCTACAAAAGTATTTGCCCTTATCATGGTACTTGTTTCATTTCTATGTTGAAGAAATCATGAATTCAGCCTATGATATGTGGCTCTAACATGAGAAGTAATGGGCAAGGCTCTTGATCCTTTTAGAACGACATTAACACATTATGGCAAGTTCGTCGTCATGGGGTCGTACCATATGATTGCGTCCATTTTTCCCTTAATCATATGATTGCGTCCATTTTTCTTTTGGGATATTGTCTAACCAAACTACTGCCCTCAAACTTTTTTGATGCAAAACAGCAAGCATTCGCTTGAATCGTGGTCGCATCAACTCATATCTTACAACAAGTATATCAATATTAACATAGACACATTAATTTAACCTATCAATTTATTATATAATGACTATTTTAAACATACCCATTTTGATTACTTCTTCTTTCATATCATTATCTCGGAACTCCTTGTTAAAATTGCTAGCAACATGACACCATTGTGGCAGCTTAGTACAAAGTGCACCCAATAAATGTGTACCCCTATCTGATATTATACAAATGTTCGGTTGTGGGATAACATATGTTCGAATATTTTAGAAAAAATATTCTCACGCTTATTTAGTCTCTCCTTCCATAATGACAAATGCTACTAGAAATAAACGTCTATTAACATCTTATGAACTAGCTATTAACAATGTTCCAATATATTTTCCAGCCAAGAATGTGTCATCCACTTATCGTTTGCAAAAAGCAAATCCTTCAATACATGGCTTGAAAGCTCAAAATACCCTATCAAGAATTAAAGTATTATGGTCTTCATGGTTAGATGTTGAATATCTTACAATTGTACCTGGTATATAATATTGGACAACATTCAATCAACAAGGTAACTCCTTCTACCATCCCTTCTAATCACCATAAATTTGGGACACTACTATTTGTTTAGAAGTCCAAGTCTTCGTATATGTCACCGTATAACCAAAACAAGTGACTACCTCTTTCATTAATGTTTTAATTAGTATATCAGGATCTTCGGATACTAATTGAATAATACAATTTGCTATGAATGATGAGTTCTATTTCGTGTTATCTTGAGAAATACTAATGAATACACAAGTGTGTCTTCCACTAATTTTTCTAATCTCTCAAATATCACGCTTCATACTTTTTGATGCCTGAATTCTCCATTCATATCCAACATCATAATATTTACATTTTGCAATATATTTATTTGGCCTAGACTCATCCACGTGGTAATCAACAGAATTCTAAATATGAAATTGTTATACAACATTTATTGTTACTTCTTTTGATTCAAATTATATACCAATGAACATATCATTACCAATATCGTTACTTATGTTACTATTTCTATATGAATTTTTTTGTCCAAACTGGTAATCAATGTCAAGGAAAAAAGATGAAGGAGTGACATATGTTATGCTAGCTGGTTAATTAGTGGCAATCTGAACATCGTCATCACCACATAACTCAATGTCCTCTTCATCACTAAAATCACTAACAATATCTCTAATAATGATCATCTACATATAAACATAGAGTAACATTAAATAAATATTAATACAAGTAAATGGAATTAAAAACAGAATAATACTTTTACTTACCTTATATAATGACACTTCTTGGATTAAAAATTAATCTTCTTATATGATAATAAATTACTCTGCAATTTTTTCTTATTTTTTCTTCTTTTGGTGTGACTTGGGTTAGTCTTTTGTTTGGTTGGATAAAAAGCGACAAAAGAAAAATAATGTTATACTTCGGATGACAATAATATCCCTAAATAAAGAAAAGAGATGAAAAAATATTATTTTATTATTAATTAAAATAAAGGTTATAATTTTAAATTACAAATTTTATTATATATTTATAATTCCAATTATTTTTTAATTAATATTTTTATATCTATTTTTTTATGATTTTACATTTTTACTAGTATTTAAAACAAGAGAAAAATATATATGTACTCATAGCGTAATAGTTTTTTATATTAGTATTGCATTATCCAATATTTATTTTCAATCATCATTAACTATTATTAAAATTAATACAAATAAATGATGGACAATAATTTCTTATAATGTCACTACATAAATATTACACTTTTAAAATAAACAAGTAAATAAAGGGTATATTTGACATTTCCTATAAATTGGAAGAGAAAAAATTTATGGTGGTCTCACCAATTTTTTGTTCTCTCATATCTTTCTCTCTTCACAACCAAAGATGAGAAATATTAATTGATTTATATCGTTGAAACTATAACATAAAATAATTAAATAATAAATTGGAAGAGAAATTGCCAATGTTATTAAAACCGGACCGATCATCAAACCGGCGAGGGTACTGGTTTAATGGTTTAGTAGTTCAACCAGTGGTTCAGTAATTAAACTGCATAAGATTAAACCGGTTAAACTGGACATACATGTTTATGTATATATATATGTGTGTGTAAACCTGTAACAAAAATTATCTAATATGTAGATACTCAAATTTATAATCCATATTTATAGTCAAAATAAGAATTCTCATAAACAAACAACTTTAATAAATCCAAAGTCTAAATTACAAATACAAATAGTAATCCACAAGTACTTGTCTTACTTAACAAACTCGAAACATATGACGCAAGTTCATAACTCAGTCTACAAAACATATTATATATTTAAAACTTTAACACCAAAGAGCCAAAGTTGTTTCTTATTGAGGTTCCATTTCTTCACCATTTAAGTCCAAAATTTGACTAATGTTGTCTTCAACTAGGTTCACATTCTCCACAGGGTTGAGTTGTGCATCATCATCATCTTCTAAATTTAATTGATCTACAACAATATCATTTTTTCATACATCAATTTTCATACAAGTTAACAATAAAACAAATTAGTTATTAGAACCAAAACTGATAATGCAATAAAAAACATTACATGTATGAAAAAAAATAAAAAAAAAATAGTTATTAGTTGCATATCATCATCATCTTCTAATTCTATGTGGTATGTGCCTATGTGGGGTTCTTTAAAATTACATGTATGAACCGGCCGGTTCAATCAAATTTCGGCCGGTTCACCGGTTTTGACACGGTTCACCGGTTTACACCGGTTTTGATGCTTAGCCGGCACAACACTTGTTTCATACCGGTTATGGGACCGGTTCTCCGGTTGAACCGGACGGTCCGAACCGGTTTTAATAACATTGGAAATTGCACATGTAATTACTTATTTCTCACTCAGTTATACTTTTTTGGTTTCCCACAAGTATCTTTACATTGGAGGCAATCTTGTCCGAGCTGAGAACATCTACAGGTATGTGGGGCTAACTCTCTCAGCATACATTTTTTTCATCCACAAGACTCGAACCCGAAACCTTGCTATTTTAGTATAGAAGGCATAGTTTTGACATATAAATTATATATGTTCAATTACTTATTTGTCTCTAGTCATGTTTTACCTTTATATTTTTTTGACATTACCAATGATATCTCCTCATCTTTTGGGTAATGAATTAATTCTTTTAGGGTGTGTGGTTATACATCCCAACAAATGTCGCTCGTAGAAATCGAATCATTGACATTTTTATGTTTCTAGAAATCTAATATAACTTTATATCGCTAGACTAACGCCTTAATATATTTTACCTTTTATATAATGTAATGATATAGAAGAATAAACATACTTATTTCGGAAAAAATAATAAAAATTTAATATTTATGGGGTGTAAGAATTTTTCAAAACAATCATTATATCTTTTACGTGTTATGTTAACAATAGCTAACTATTTAAATAAAAAATAATAAATATGAACAATGATACACATGTATTAATAATGTAAAAAATTCCTACAAATATATAAATATCAAACTAAAAAACAAATATTGTTACATCATTCTAATGCAAGTAAAGAAAATCATATCTACATAAAAAGTAGAGAAAATAAAAACATTTGAAGCAGAAAATCTAGTTAAAACAAGTTTAGTGGAGAGTGCTAGATCTTGCACTTCTAGCTGTATCGAAACTGGTCCCACAAACAACACTTTTTTCCCCTTTCCCTTTATTGTAGGATAATGTAAATAAATATCTTCTTCTCTTCTCATTCTGAACCAAACAAATCCCTAATTCCCCTTTTCCATGTTCTTCTTCTTCCATCGCTTACCTTCACAAACTAAACCATTTTTCATTTCTTCCCTTTAAAGCAAAACTCTTTATTCAAAATCAAATCTTGATTCTGTTTATTTCATTTGGAAGAGGATGAAGAGAGAGAAAGATGAAGAGAAGGTTGTGGGTCCCATGTTTCCAAGGCTTCATGTGAATGATACTGAGAAAGGTGGACCAAGAGCACCACCAAGGAATAAGATGGCACTCTATGAACAATTTAGTATTCCTTCTCAAAACCTTAATCAACTTGGATCTTCTAGTCAGGTAATTGAAACTCTTTTGTTTTGTGCTTTTATGTTTGTTTCAGTTTTTGTTTCTATGTTGTAACCACTGTTATAAAACTCTGCTCGGAGTTTTGTGTGTTTGTTGTTTAACTGGCTTTAGCAATTGACTGTTATCATTGACGGGTCCGAGTTTAATAACACTAGTTGTAACTTTTGTGTGTGTTTGTTGTTTAACTGGTTTTAGGAATTTAAGGTAGTGTATGGTAGAGCATGAGGTGATATTAATGGTGGGTAACTAGCTTAATTAAGAATCAAGGGCTTATTCAATAAGCTGATGTTGAAATAAGTTAAAAAGAGCTTATTTTTCATAAGCTTCGTTTGTAACTTATTGAAATAAAGGTAAAGAGAGTCATTGAAAGGTTATAAACTTGTTTTCATTAGCTATTTTTTTGAGCTTATTTTCAGAAGGGTTCTCATAAGCCCAAATAAGCTCTAAGCTCTTCCAAATGCCCCCCTTAAAAAGTGGATCATTTTTTATCTCCTAAAAGGTGTAGAACTGAATAAATAGAGCACACCATCATGTTCTATCTGCTCGCCAAATGGTACCTAAAGGATTCTTACCTAGGAGCAAGGTTGTCAAAAGCGCGAGTTGAATCGTCCAGTGGCATGATTCGTCGTTTTTCATAGTGGAAAACAAGTCAGCAGCGAGGGGAAAAGTGTTTCAGGGTCGGAGCGTGATGAATTCAGCGAATCGCAACGCATTTTTACTTTGGGGAAGACAGCTTCAGCGAGTAGCGATTTCAGTTTTTCGACCCAATTTGCAGCCCAACTCGCACCTCCCAATCTTAACCTAATTTTTAACCTCTTCCTATCAGTTCACCAGACCCACTGCCTCACTGCTCCTTCATCTTGTTGCAGCCTCACTGCTCCTTCATCTTGTTGCAGCTAAAATCCGATCCAATGCAGCAAACTCCTTCAACCTTCATCTTGTTTCTGAAACTAAAGCCTTAATTTCAACTAAATGCTCTCCTTTTGCTCTATCTTTGCTAAAACCTTCACCTTAAACTAAAATCTTCATCTGAAACTCCTGGAAGTGAATATCTAGGTAGAAACAACCTTATTTTTCTAGGATTATCAGACTGTGAGTCTGTGACTTTTGATTTGGTAGTATCTGATATTAATCTGACCTTTCACTTATGATCTGTTAAAATCTTTATGGATGTTGCTTTCTGGGTATATACATACATGTCTCTTTCTTTCTCTGTGCATGTATGTGTAAATGAAGATGTTATTGTTTTTCTTTACTGTATGTTTGAGTTGTTATGATTCTCCTAAAAGGTTAAGCTGTTTGGTAAGGACTCGTCAATTATTTTATATTTGACACACTTGCTCAAGAAAGAGCTTCTATCTCACCCCCTCACGCATGAGCCCATTGGGGTTGGTGTGTACAATACATAAGTCCTTTTTTACCATGTGTTGAAATTTAATTTTTGTGTATAGGAGAGCTACTAGGATCCAACTCCTCGCGACTTAGTGATAGAGGATCTTACACCATGTTAAGAATTTCGAAGTCTTACAAAAGTCTGAACTGTTTGGTGAAGGTTTATGAATGACTTTATTTATATCTCTTGAATAAATATAACATCTTTGCAGGGGACCGGGTCTGGGAGGAGTTATATCATCCCATGTCATTTACCTTCACAAATGCCGACTCATCGAGCTGAGATTTATATTTCTCATCAGTCTAACAGAGCAAGGCAGAACACTTCATCAGCACATCTTGAACAGAGAAAAAAAGTAGATGAAGACGACTTTATGGTTCCTGTGTACGTTGATTCAAGGACTGGTCAGTGTAATGATAAAAGACTAGAGAGTTTTGACAGGAAAAAACTCACCTCTATGGGCTCCAGGAATTTCGGTTGTTCGTTAGAAGTCCAAAAAGATGGTGGCAGGCATCTAAAACAACTTGGATCCCCACTTACCAATATGAGAGAAGATGCAAGCAGTGAGAGTGAAGGGTTTGCTCAAGTAAGCCCAAGTAGAGATCCACCAGCTAAAAACATATCAACTGTAGAAACTACCAAAAGTTTGGTAAATCAAACCAAGGTGATTCAATATCAAGATTGTCCTGCATCATTTGTTAGCAGTTTATGTCAGGCTGATGATTGCTTGCAGCAGGAGTGTGTAGCAGGGTCACAATCTAATAACATTGGACATCGTCATCGTGAAGTTCTGCTTGACTCTATAGGGGATACAGACAAGGGAAACACCACTTTACCAATGGGCTGCTTTCGTTCTCCGACAAACCAAACCAGTCCAGTTGAGGCAATGCATGAAACTGAATTTGATGATACCACCAGGACTGCAAGCCCGGTACAGAAGGGGAGTTCAGATGAAAGTGATGATGTTTCCAAGATCTCCTCCATAGGAAATTTGTCGAGCCTTAAGGCTTCTCCTGATGATGTTGTAGGGGTACTAGGTCAAAAACATTTCTGGAAAGCAAGAAGAAAAATTGCCAAGTAAGTTTTGTTGATTGTCAGTTGCATCTGTTTGACAGTTGAACTATTTCCTTGTGAATCTCTTCTCTGATTTATGATAAGTGGATTCTCTTACATGCTTCGGCCTGATTTATGATAAGTGGATTATCTTACGTGCTTTGACCTGATGGTATTCTCTTACATGGATTCTCTAAATTGATTTTTTTTTTGTATTTTCAAAGTCCTTAATAATGTTTTAATGATAGAACTGGATGATCTTATAACAGGGCTGTAAGCAGTCTTAAAATATTGTACTATATTGGTGGGGGACCCTTGTGACAGCAAATCAGAACATGATTCAGTGTTTGGATATATTCCTGTCTTGGTTTCCTCTTTGTTTGCCATGTTACCATTGGGGCAAGTTTCCATACTGCACCACTTGCCCTTGCTGCACGAAAGACTTGTACTAAGAGGGGACCAAGTAATGCAGGATGATCCCAGGAAGTATGGCAGGGACATTTAAGAGAGCATATGACGACTTGGTTATTCATTGATAGATGTTATGACCATAGAGGGATTTTTCTTCTTTTTTCACCATTATCTTATTTTTTCGGCTTTCCGTGTTAGGCATTATGGGATGGAGAAAGCTTAGGTAAAGCTCTTTAGGTGCTTGTGTACCAATAAATACATAACCCATATCCTAATTTTTATTCACCTCATTAATGAACTGTAAGAAAATTATTCACATTATGTTTTTTATTGGTGAATAGCATCACAAGCATCTAACAAACCTTACTTAAGTTTGTGGTTTTAGGATTGATGATTTTTTTAGAATAATACCCACTGTAGTTAGCTGAGGTGTCATGTGGTCATGCCATCTATAGTTCATATAGATAGATAGATAGATAGATATCTTTTTGTGCTTGGATGCATGTCAGTTAGTGTGATTGCCCCCAGAAAAAAGTTAAAGATAAATCTTACAAAATTTTCCAGGTAGTTGATTCGGTTGGGAATGGTGAGTGTACCCACTTTTGGTTGTATGGCCGATGTTTCCTCTAATCCTGTTAGAGCCTGGTCGTTGTAAATCTGAAACACTGAAGCTCCAAAAATATTCCTTTTGAATTATATAATTTGTTTTTATGCTATAAGCAATATTTTATTTAGTATTGCGTATGAGCATTTACTATTTTATACTTCGTGACACAGCTTGTTGAATTATTGAAATCTATGACCAAAGAATAGGCATGTTTTCTATATTTTTCCTTCCAACATTATCCCATTTAGCACCAAAGATTTCATTTTCCATTTTATTTTGATTATACGTGTCTTAACTCCCACATTGGATGAGTATTGTGCAATTTTCATGATAAAACTCCCCTTCCTCTCTACAGTCAACAGAGAGTGTTCGCAGTCCAAGTGTTTGAATTGCACAGACTTCTAAAGGTAAAATCATCTCTGAAATTGTGCATCCAAAATGGGAAGCATGTTAGCTTTTCCCGCACACACACGCACATGGACTTATATTCATCCTTCAAGTCTGTTAATACAGAATAATTCTTCTAATTTAAATAGGTCCAACATCTGATTGCTCGGTCGCCAGATCTTTTGCTTGAAGATGGTGCTTTTATGGGAAATTCTCCTCCAAAGCGATCTACTCCTAATCTCACCCTGGAAGTTGTTGTTAAACCTCAGCTACAAAATCATAAGCGCAAAGATGATTCTGAGAAGCTAAACCATAATAAAATGGAATGTTCCGCTGAGAATGCAGTTGGGAAAAGATCTTGTTCGACCCCGAAAAATGGTAGCCACCATTCTAATTACACCCCCTTTGCTGGAAATCTACACCAAACAGAAGCAGCTGCTGATAATAGAATGGGTTCCTGGGGTTTCAACCAGTCACCTGGACACCAATGGTTAATACCTGTTATGACTCCTTCTGAAGGTCTTGTCTACAAGCCGTATCCGGGGCCTGCATTCCCAGGAACGATGTGTGGAGGAGGATGCGGACCCTTTGGGCCGGGTCCTCCAGGTGGTACTTTCATGAATCCTTCCTATGGAGTTCCACCACATATTTCTCCAGGCAGCCTTACCTACTTCCCTCCATATGGCATGCCAGTTATGAATCAAGCAGTTTCAGGGTCAGCCGATGAACAGGTGAACCATTTTGCTGCACAAGGTTCTCATGATCAAAATGGCCATTCACTTGTAGAGGGAGCAAATTTTAATACTCATAACCAAGTCTCAAATAATTCACCTGTTCAGAGAAAAGGAGCTATATCACATGTCAAGAAATCTCATGCATCAAAGAAGAGTGAGTTACAAGGGAGCACAGCAAGTAGTCCTAGTGAAAAGGCACAAGGAATCAGAAAAAGGCAAATTGCTGACGGAAGAGATGCACATTCTCTTTCTCATGTGGCTGCATTAATACCCGAGGGAGACCTTCAGTCTCTTGAAACCAGACCGCAAACACGAGTAATCAAAGTCGTCCCTCATAACCGAAGATCTGCAACAGAATCAGCAGCTAGAATTTTCCAATCGATTCAAGAAGAAAGAAAACAGTATGATTTAATGTAGTGATGTTTAATAAGTGGATCCTTTGATTTGAGTCTTGATGGTGGGTCAAGTTGTTACTGTATTTTACTTATGCTTTTGGTTTTGAACTAAGTACAGCATATTGGTATGTAGATATCAATTATCTATATAATATCAAAACCCATCAAATGTAATATTAAATATATGTTGTCTTAGGATCACTTAGATTTTCATTTTTGGCATTGGAATTGCTTGGTGAAAAAGTGATTGTCATTAATATCTTAAGATTATTTGGAATATTTCCTTGGTATATACATCTGACTATTTTCTTTTGTATGAGCTTTTGAGCTCTGAGGTACATCGTGATTAGGCACAAAACTTGTGGGTATCTTCTAACTTTACATGTTAACCCTGGTATATTTCTTGGAGTGGAAAATGCAGCTTCCAAGTGATTGATAAAATACACTTTGCAATTCACGTTTTAAAAAATGTGTCCTTTCTTCTTTGTTTATTTCTTGAAGGGAAATACGAGGTTTGAGAGTCATCAAATACATATTTTAAATGGTTTAAAAGCTTTTTCTTTTTATCTTATTTCCTTTGAAATTCATCTCACAAACAAATCCTAATATCACTGGTCTTTCAAACCAGGATTGTATATCTATTTGAAATGCATATCAAATAATCTTGAGTTGCAACATGAAGGAAGGACGTACGGTCCTTATTTCTGCAGTTGTTATTGCTATAATCGCACGAAAGTCCTAATTTAAGCACCTAATGATTGGTGTTTGTGAGAAGCTAAGAACATTTCAGATGTTAAGGGTTTAAATCTTGCACTTCTCATCTTGGAAGGGTTTTATTTAGCAATTATTGTTTGATTTAAACTTTATGAGAGAAGTTTCCTTAACGTTGATCAACAGTACCATCTTATAACTAAAATCATTCGTGTTAAATAATGAGTATATATAACTGAAGCACACTTGTATATAATATCAAGAATGAATATATACATATAGTGAGAGCATATCTGAATAATTCACATCTATATTTTTACTTATTACTATCTATATTTATATCTATATTTATATCTATATTTTATAATATCTTATAACTACTTAATACGGTGTAATTTTTTATTACTTTTCCCCCTTCTAATTAACTATTTGTTGGTGCAGTGGAAGCGATCATTGCGCAACGTTGGCCACAAACAATCAAATAATGTACATAGAATAAATAGAAGAAAAGAAACAAAAAAATTTGTTAACCGGGTTCGGCCAATTGTGCCTACGTCCCCGGGAGCGTTGAGCGGCTACCAAGATCTTATTAGAGAATAAGGATTACAAACCCTAACACACCCATGGGCCCACCTGCCCATGAGGTGTTTCTATTCGGTGCTTATATTTGGTGCTTTATAACAAGGGACTTAAGTCCAATATATAACATTGATATTCTACACTCTATTCTAATTCTAGCAATGTGGGACTTCATATAATAACATATTTCAAAAACATTAATAGGAGTTAGAGAAAGTTATATACCTAAAAATATCATATTATCAATGTAGTTTTTTAAAAGATTTACAATTCATTGTCATATTTCTTTTATCACAAAAAATATAATATGATTTTATTAAATATTTAATACTAAGAAATAAGAATGTGAGTCGACGCTAGCACTTATTATAAAGTCAAAATATGGTGTAATCACCCACCATGATGCAATTTATAATTCCCTATTTTGCCCTTGCCTATTTTCTACAAAAAGACCATAATGTCTAATGTCCATATCCCTATTATATGTCTCATATTATTTTCTTAATTATGTATTCTTCTTAATTTTGTAACCACAACATTTTTTTCTTTATTTACAAAACAAAAAACATTTTTCAATGATATTTATTTCTTAAGTGTATTCTCACGACTTCAATATTCAATAATAACGCTCTATAAATATGTTTTTTATTCAATTTCATCATACTAAAGAAAAATCATTAATCAGGTTATAATATTTCATTACTAAAAAATAAGAATGCATTTGACAATAGAAAAACGAGTTGACAATCACAAAAGTGTATGTCAATATGCTAGTAAAATATAATGGATAAACTTAAGCAATAATGATCCTATATATAAATTTTCAAACGTGTTAGACTTTGAGTTCAAAATCTGTTATTATAAACTTTGAACATTCTCAACCTCATTCATTAGTTATATTAATATATAGTACCAGAATAATAATTTTAGATGAAAGTATAAAATTACTATCAACTTTTCTCATTAGAAATAATATTATAATTAAGAACATCAAAAATATATTTTCAGATTCTAAAAACAATTTTGTGAAGGTTATTTACCATGTTTGAGAAAGAATAAAAAAGTCTTCATTTTTTTTAAAATATCAATTTGATTTTGTTTTAAAATTTCAGTGGTTGAAAGTTCCAAAAAATAGTTTGAAAAGAAATAGAAAATATTAATTAAATTTACAAATATCACTATTCATATTATATCCTAAAAATGTCAACTCTATTATAGTATTACATATTTTATTTACTAATACTAAAAATTTATTATTATTATTATTCATGACTACTTTCATTTAAAATTATATTGATGAAGATTCAAATCAATTTGTTTTTTATTTTCATTTTCATTCCAAAATTTAATTCTCAGGAGTAAAAGTAGTAATAATTTTATATAAAAATGATATCAATTCTCTTCATTAAAATTGTATTATAGGGAGAGTCAAATTTATATTTTGAAACTCCAAAAGCAATATTTGTAAGTTTATTTATCATGTTTTGATATTTTTAAAGTTTCACTAGTTGAAATTGATTTGAAGTTCCAAACAAGTTTGAGAAAAAAATAAAAAATATATTCATTTTAAAAAAGTCTCAATTTGATTTCTAAATACTAATATTCATATAATATCATCATTCTTATTCATATAATATTTCTTGAATGTCAACCCACATTCATATAATACAGTCTTTACATGTTAGAAATTCTTCCAAAAAAATTACATTCCCAAAATGAATAAGCCACTAATATTTGATCTGATTGAATTTGAACACATCTAAAAACGTGTAAACTTTCATAAGGCATCATTTCACTTTAAAACAAAGAAACAAAAGTGACCCGTTAAAAAATGAATTAAAATCCACCTAAAAGTTTTGATTTTGTGTTATTAAATATGGAAAAGGAACTACATGAAGAATCATAAGACAACTCAAAAGAGAAAAAACAAAAAACCAAATACACTAATTTTATTTATAAAAATAGAGAACCTTGTGGTTCAAAAAAGCTTGCTTACTCGAGAAAATGTAATAAATATATGACATAAAATTCTTCTTCTGTTAGTGTTGATGTCGAATTTCAAATAATGTCAAAAGAGTTGAATCAACACTCCCCGTATTAACGCCGATAGAAATGCAATTCTACCTAAAATGATTGAAAATGTGAAGTCATCCATCAACACGTCTCTTGAATAAATTGTTGAATAAAAATGCTTCATGAGAGTGCATGCTTTAAAGGGAAATTACAATAAAAATGCTTCATGAGAGTGCATGCTTTAAAGGGAAATTACAATAAATTTCAGCACAATCTATTTTTTTGTCATTATTCCAACATATGTTCAAAATGAATTATGAATATATTTATGGCCATGAACTACAAAAGATAAAAGAATGGAAGTAGGAATGCACATTGGCAATTTTACATTATTAAGTGTAGTAAAAAAGTTAACAATTTTTTATTTGTCACACAAATGGCAATTAAAATAGAAAAGGGAGAAGTTATTTATCAATGCATTTTTAAAAAATACTATATTTTCATGAGTCGGTATAAAGACTCTATAAAGTTATATTAAGTTCACATGTATAGATTAAAATCACACATTTTACTTTTCTATGATTATGATAATATTTAAGTTGATTTATTATGAGGGTACAATATTTTATTTTTTTTTGGAGAATTTACTCTGATAGTATAGTTTGACCAAAGAATTACTAGAGTAGTGTAACTTTTTTGCTGATTATCAAAGTAGTGTATTTATGGAAATCGGTTATCACATAATCGTTTTGCATTTTCTTTTTCTCTTGATCCCACCAAAATCGATAACCCGAGTGGAGTTTATTTTTCTTTTAACTTTTTCCTGCAAACTCGTCAATGAAGAAGGAGTTTGTCCTTCTTTTTTTAATATATATGCCTAAATCGGCAATGGTGGTGGAAGTTTTGTTTTTTATTTTATTTTTCTCCCTAGGAGAATCGGCAATAGAGTAGGAGTTTTTTTTCATGTGTCCTAGCAGAATCGGCAATGTAGAAGGAGTATCTCCTTTTTTTTTATATATATGTAATCAACAATGTATCTGGAGTTTTAATTTTTTTTATTCCTTAGAGAATCGTTTATAGGAAATGAGTTTTACTTTTTATTTTATTTTATTCTTGTACCCTAACAAGAATCGGCTATCATGATTGAGTTTTATGTTAAATTCTTAGTATAATAGGTTAGTAATAAACAAAAATTATACTAAAAATTTAAACATAAAACTCAATCATGATAGCCGATTCTTGTTAGGGTACAAGAATAAAATAAAATAAAAAGTAAAACTCATTTCCTATAATCGATTCTCTAAGGAATAAAAAAAAATTAAAACTCTACGTACATTGTTGATTAAGGTATATATATTAAAAAAAAGGAGATACTCCTTCTACATTGCCGATTCTGCTAGGACACATGAAAAAAAACAAAAAAAAAAACTCCTACTCTATTGCCGATTTTCCTAGGAAGAAAAAAAATTAAAAAACAAAGCCTCCACCACCATTGCCGATTTAGGCATATATATTAAAATAAGAAGGACAAACTCCTTCTTCATTGACGAGTTTGCAGGAAAAAGTTAAAAAAATAATAAACTCCACCGGGGTTGCCGATTTTGATGGGACCAAGAGAAAAAGAAAATGCAAAAGGCTATGTGATAGCCGATTTCCATAAAAATATACTACTTTGGTAGTCAGCAAAAAAATTACACCACTCTAATAATTCTTTGGTCAAACTACACTAATAGAGTAAATTATCCTTTTCCTTTTATTTTTTAGATTACTTATCTATTGTTTTTAGAGAAATCGTTAACAAAATGGTAATCATTTCATTAAAGTGTGTTTTATTTCTCCTAACAAAATAGTTTTTTTAGAGGAGTTAGTACATAAGTACTTTTAGACTTTATTTGGAAGTTAGAAGGGAAATGGAAGGAGATGGATCAAAGGGTTAGGAAGGGAAGGGAAAATGAATGAAATCTTCTCTCTTGTTTGGGAGTATGAAATTTAGGTGAAGGAGGATAAACTAATGATAATATAAGAATATTTTTTATTTCCATTAAAAATGTAATTAACAATGAGAAATGGACAATAATACGTAATTATATATTATTACTAAACATATTTAGTTATTTTGACATTTTATCTCCAAAAACCTCCAAACTGGGACAACTTTAAAAATAGACATAGAGAGGGTTTTGGAGGGTTTGAGAAACCCTCCAAAAACTACTCTTCTCCTTTATCCAACTTCCAAACAAAGGGAAGATTTTTCAAAGTCATCCCTTTCCTTCCCCTCCAAAACCCCACTCTCAAGCCTTGGACTTGAGAGTATATCCTTGTTTTTTAACATAGTGATATTTTCTATAAAAATGGGAGCATCCTACAAATTTAATTATGATGTATTATCATTAATGTAAAAGTTGTATAAAGTATTCATTTATTTATTGACTCAAATAATAACTATATTAAATTTATTTTATTCCCCATTCCTGTTTTAATTGTTTGTTTATGGTAAACAAACATATTAATATATTAATGTACCAAAAAACATATTAATATAATTATTAAAGATGTTAATCATAATGTAAATATTGACTCAAAATAGGCAGAGGAAAATTAATACGTCTATTAAGAATGTTAATTAACTTCATTTAATTTTCATAATCTCATCTCAAAATAAATCATGATATTTATGAGAAAGTATGTCAACAATGTATTTCCATTTAAAAGTTACTTGTTTGAAGAGTTAAATAAAATATATTGTAAATTAAATTTGGAGTTAATGAATCACATTTTAGGGGTGAGTTTTAATAGAAAGAGATTAGTTTAAATTTATTATATTCTATACCACCATATGTACTTTCAAATGTCCTTAATAATACTTGTTGGTTTCTTAAAGGGACAACAAGTAGAAACTAGAAAACTAAATATAATAAAGTGAGAATACCAACAAGATATTTATGTAAGGGGGAATCCACTTTTTATTAGAGTAAGTTTTTAAATTTACTCCTCATCTTAGGCATCAATTCTAGTGAAATTCAATGGTTTGAATTAGTAGATATCAATAAAATTGATTGCTATAATGAATTGGAGTAACTAGATTTTCACTCTTGATCTAATAGTACAAATTATTCATATCTAAGAGTAACTAGATTTTCATAATTTGATAGACCAAAAATTAAGAATTTCATTTATGTGAGTAACAATTATTAGAAGAGACAATCATCATCCTATACCTCCAAAAGGATGAGGTGAAGGTTATTATGGAAAATTTACGTGGATAGTGTAGTTTGACTACACTATCACACGTTTGGTATATGTTTCAAAATATTTACAGAAGTAGTGTATTTTTAGGGAAGTCGTGGATGTGATCCACGATTTTGGGGAAAGTCGTGGATGGGATCCACGACTTTGCGGAAGTCGAGGATCCCATCCACGACTTCCTAACATATTCTCTCTCCATGGAAGTCGTGTACCCTAAACACGACTTCAATTGTATATTAATAACAAAAGAACTATGCAGCCTAGTGGTAGGTTCCCATAAAAACCAAGAACCACTAGGCTACATAGTTCTTTTGTTATTAATATACAATGGAAGTCGTGTTTAGGGTACACGACTTCCATGGAGAGAGAATATGTCAGAAAGTCATGGATGGGACCCATCACGACTTTCCCCAAAATCGTGGATCTCATCATCGACTTCCCTAAAAAATACACTACTTTCGTAAATATTTTGAAACATATACCAAACGTGTGATAGTGTAGTCAAACTACACTATCCACGTAAATTTTCCGGTTACTATATAAAAAAGTGTGAATGTGAGATGGGAAAGAGAATATTTAAGGTAGGACAAAAAGAAATATTGGACCTCTTTCACAATTTAGTATCATTAGTCCAGACAGAACATGGTGCATTGGTGCCAACTCTAGATTTAAGAAGTGCACGCAATCACGCAACAACCTTAACTGGTAATCGTGTGCATAACAACAACAACAACAACAATAGAAAACCCTTCAACTCATTCATGATTATCATCATCATCAACTCCATGTTCAATAGTTCACACTAGCCTACACACTTTTTGCTCACCCCATTACACCCAATTTGGTAAGATCCAAAAATAGATTTAAAATCCCAACTTTTCCCAATTTTGTTCACAAATTCCTTGTTTTTGTTAATACCCATGTGCCAAAATCTTGTTTTTTCTCAACATCACATGTTCAAAAGTTGATTCTCCACACTCTAGCTTTCAGTTCTATTAGATCTGTGGCGGTTCTAGTATTGGTCGATTTTGTGGTGTTGGAAGTTTTTTCATGAAATTTTGTTTACCATATCATAAATTTCACACGCTTATGTTCTTATTGATTAATAAAAATTAGCATTTTGGACTTGTTGCTGCTGAGGTCATAGTTGACTCCATTTACATTCAGAGAGTGATTTCATTTTTATTTGTATTTTTTTAAGCAAGATCCAATCAAGGGTTATGCCTTTAGAAGAAGGGAATGAAAGAATGAACCAAACCAAAGGCTTGCCTTTAAGGTTATTGAGGCTGCTTGTTGTGTTCATTGCTTTATGTGTTATGTTCTCAATAATCAGCATGTATACCATTAAGCATTTTGGAATTGAGAGTGTGGTCACAACAATGAGTTCTAGGTTGCAACCATGTTACGAGGAACCGGAGAATGGTTTGTTGGATAAATGGATTAGGCCTCGTTCAAATCCGATCCACAATATGAGTGACAAGGAACTGTTGTGGAGAGCTTCCTTTGTTCCTCGGATCAACAAGTATCCGTTCAAAAGAGTTCCCAAGATTGCATTCATGTTCCTCACCAAGGGACCATTGCCTCTGGCACCACTTTGGGAGAGGTTTCTGAAGGGACATGACAGGCTTTATTCCATATATATTCATTCGCTGCCGTCATATAAAGCGCGGTTTCCTCCTTCCTCTGTTTTTTATAACCGGCAAATCCCTAGCCAGGTATGGCCATGTCTATCTTATGCTACTATATTTATTGATTTAAACTTCATTTGTTTGTTTATCCCTGGTAGACACATCCTGGATCTGAAGTTGCTAATGTTAATTGATCTACTCTAGTTGTTTACATTCCTCATCTATTTGAGAATTTAATTATAATTGATCTTGAAATTGTGCATTTTGTAGTAGTTATATCTTACTTTCTGAGTTTTGTAATATACTAATATTGATTTTGTTGTCAGTGACTCAGTGTTACTCAATTAGTGCTTCAGGCTACTAGATTTAGGTTAGAAATTAGGGAAGAAGGCGGTGAAGGTATACAAAACATGCAGATTTACTATGTAGTGGATGTAGGTGTATCTCTAGATGGAAATGCAATTACAAAATTCGGAATTATACTAACAGTATAAAGATGCTGTCAGGTTGTGTGTACTCTTTTTGATCATTCCGAGTATTTATGAGTCTGAACATGAAAGCCAACATTACATGGTACACGGTTTGTCACATTTTACATAATTATTTAAAGGCTTCCTTTATGGTAAACCTTATATGTGGTATACAGTACACAAAATTTAATATGCGGTATCTAAGGTAAGTGAATGAATTATGTAACTAAGAGCCAATATATTACCGAATTATCTAATCTAACTCTAAAGAGTTGTTATTGGTGGAATATCGTTAAGGTTGGTAGAGGAATCAAAATAAGATAACCACAAGTTAAGGTTGAGCTTCCCAGGAGAAGGTACACACTTATTAAAATTATAGGGTTTAGATATGGAGGGAGAAAAAGGAATGACCAAAATAGTAAATTGGATTGATTATACTGTGAATAATAATAATGTGATGATAGTGTGATTCAAAAGACATAATAGTAACCCCTGTTTATACTAAAACTAGACTCCTAATTAAACAAAGAAACAAGTCATAAAAGATAAAATAAAGTAACTTCAATCCTAAGAGATCTATCTTCTAAGATACTCTAGACAAATCTAAGATATAATCATCACAATATGAGATATTCTCTCTATATCTAAGTATCATTTAGATATTCTCTATAATTATATAATTTAAGATATTCTAGCATACTTTCGTATATTCTAAAAGCAGTAATCCACAATTGCTTGTTCTTTGTTTTCTTTTCTAACTGTTGAGTAAGAGAAGCCAGTAGCTTGGGTTATGATTGGTCCTAAAGGATACTCTGTAGATATTTAAGATTTTGTGAGAAGATAGAAGAGTTTGTTCAGTATGTTATCATCATGTTTATTTTTTAATTGGGGTTTGTTAATGGTCAACTCTCCCAAAAGCATAAGTTGTTAGGTGAAGGCATGGGATTGATTTTATATCTCTAACACACCCCCTCACTCTATCCTGTGTTATAATTAACTTAATTATGAATAACGGGGATGGCAATGCTCTATCTCTTAATCACTTGATTATAGAGACTCGAATATCATGCCAAGCAACAACTCTCCTAAAACCTTAGATTGTAAGGTGAGGACTAGATTCATCTTATAGCTCTATGAGGGTTCACAGCCTAATATACAGAAATCTTATTAAAGTGACTCCATGAATCCAAGCTTCCATGTTACCAGGGTGACGGCTGTAGTCTAAGCCAAACAGTATAAAAATTGGGGAATGCATTGACTTGGTTAGCATGAGAATGATCACATAATCAAATTTTGCATAAAGACCTGCAGCAAACACGGAGCATGAATTAGTTTAAATGACCGGCAAACCATTAAAGGTGCTCCCTTTTGCAAATGGAATTAGTGAATATAAAGTTGCAAAATGGTACATAGACAGTAATTATTCTTTTGTTTTAACTTTTAAGTAATGGAGTCATTTTATGGGACTAATTTTCAGGATGGTTAGTTTTGGGGGAATATAAACTAATGTTTACACAAATCTTGTGATGTACAATTATGGTTGCATCTATGCCTTATGGTTCCATTGGTTCAACTGGTTAAATTTGTATTGAACCGCGATTGAACTGGATAATGGTAGATAGCACTAGAGACATAACTGAGTCATGGTAGAACTGGTTCAGCCACCCTGTCTAGTTCGATTTTTAAAACAATGATATATGCTTAGTCATATTATTAGGATGTTTCTTGAACCTGATGGATTTGGCCTCAGTTGAAATTGAAAGGCTATTCTCATTTCCAGTTTATAATTGTTTTGTTGTGAACATCAAGACTTTTATGCCGAATTTCATTATTCACACCATGGATGATGATGGATTTTGGTGTTTCTTTTGCAGGTTTCTGAATGGGGAAGGATGAGCATGTGTGATGCTGAAAGAAGACTACTTGCAAATGCGTTGCTTGATATCTCGAATGAGTGGTTTATTCTTCTGTCCGAATCGTGCATTCCTCTCTACAAGTTTAGTTTCATTTACAACTACATAATGAAATCCAAATACAGCTTCGTGGGGGCATTCGATGATCATGGACCGTATGGAAGAGGACGCTACAAGTCGAACATGGCCCCTCTTGTGAATATCACAGAGTGGCGCAAAGGCTCTCAATGGTTCGAAGTAAATCGAAAGCTTGCCATAAGCATTGTTGAAGACACTACATTTTATCCAAAATTTGAGCATTATTGTAGACCGCCTTGTTATGTGGATGAGCACTACTTCCCAACCATGTTGACAATTAATGCAGGGAATGTTTTGGCAAATAGGAGCATAACTTGGGTGGATTGGTCTCGGGGTGGAGCTCACCCAGCTACATTCGGAAGAACGGATATAAATGAAGAGTTTCTCAATAGAGTTCGCAGCCGTAACCGATGCCTATACAACGACAGAAACTCTTCAGTTTGTTTTCTTTTTGCCAGAAAATTTGCTCCTAGTGCTTTGGAACCTTTGATACATTTGGATTCAAAGGTCTTGGGCTTCTGAAAAATATTTTCATATTCTATTGCAACTACAGGAAAATATACATGTACAATGAGGTCTTCAGAAAATAGCAAAATTCACTCTACATATGGCATGGTAGGTGGTAGGTATTAGAGAATGACCTTGTGATATTTTTATTTGGTAGGTTGTTTGTCCTTATTGGAGTCAATTTTTGCTGTACAAAGGAGACTTATTTGATCAACCATTGTTCTTACATTTATCTTCTTTAATATCTTCAATACTATATTAGTAGTATGAGACTGAATCTTTTTCTTTTTACTCTTTTTTTTGGTTTATAAAAGCTGAAATAAAAAGCATAACATAAGAACATAAACTTTGACAAGAAAAGTGGTAGAAATGTGATGATAAAACTATGGAAAAAAACAAAAAAAGACCAAAAGGTCAAGAGTCCAATTCTTGAGAGTAACATTTTTTGGGAGGAATAATCATGTATTCCGAAAATGATCAGTTCTTTACTCATAAGGTAAGGGAATACTTTTGGTTATACAAAAAAGCTTTCATTGATTTGATGCTAGAAAATGTGATTATCCTATCATTCAAGGTCATGTCTGGTATAAGGGTGGAAATAGATCAAACCATCTATTATGGACCTATTATCTGACCTACAATAGGATAGGGTACGCCAGACTTTTTTTATGAATGTCACACTCAGACTTTCTGAAAAGCATATTTAGCTTAACATATCAGACTTTAGACCACCTAAAAGACATATTAAACCTAACAAGCCGACCTATTTAGTTATATTATATAACAATGTTGAAATTATATTATTTTAATATAAGTATATTATTACATATGTAATATTAATATAAAAATATATACAAAAATATAATATAATTATAAGAATTAGATGTGTCTAACTAAAAGTAGGCATATAAGTTCATTTAAAGGTCAACATGGTAGACTATTACATGACCATATAATAGGCCTTTAAAAAGATTAACAAGTCAGACCAGACTTTTAAATAGGTTAGACCTAGGTTTTGAAAAAAAATTAAACAGATTAACAGGTCAAACCCAGACTCCTATATGCTATATAAGTTGTGGGTCTGTTTTAAGACAAATTTTGGTTTGTTTCCACCCTTGTTATTTGGATATTATGGTTGAAAATACCCAAGTGGGTAATATGGATGCAAATGTTATAACATATGCATTTTGGTACCATTTTAAAAGATGCATCTGAAAATTAAACCAAACTGATTAATTCTTTCTAAAACAATCCAAAATTGGCCATTAAACAATTTTTGTCAATTTGTAATTTTTTGGAGTAATTTACAGTTTTTTTAAATTAGATGCTATATGGAGTATCTATGGTAGTTATTATGGCTGAATTATGTGATAACATTAAATATGTTGAAGGAAAATAAGTGATAAAGGCAATGGTGAGAGTTGGGTGAGATTATGGGTCAACAAGACTCGTCCCACCTCACTTCGAGTTATAGAAATTAGAGTTGGTATACTTTCAGAATGGGGCAAGGATCCTCTTTCTTAAAAAACATGTTATGATGTTTTTATCCAATAGTATTTCCTCAACTAATATAAAATATTAGTTTATGTTTTTTATATAAAAAAATTCAAATTAAATAATACATTTGATTGGTTTGGAACACCAATAGAAACAAGAGATCTTCATCTTTTGGAATGGGTTTGGGTGAAGTTATGAGTAAGTGTGAAAATAGGTGAGACCGCCTATTAGAGGCCTATTACCTGACCTATAACACATATCATAATTATTTATAAACAGGTCAAATTTAGGTTTTCTAAAAAGTCTATTTTGCTTAACATGTCAGACTTTAGGCTGCCTCAAAAGGCATATTAAGCTTAATAGTTAACATATTTAGTTATATTATATAACAATGTTGAAATTATACAATTTTAATATAAGTAATATTATTATATATGTAATATTAATATAAAAATATATACAAAAGTATAATTTAATTATTATATTTACATGAGCCTAATTAAAAATAGGTCTATAAGCTCATTTAAATGTAGATTTGATAGCTTATTGCATGACCATATCATATAATAGGTCTTTAAACATGCTAACAGGTTAGACCAGACTTTTAAACATGTCATGCCTATACTTTGAATTTTTTAAATAGGCTAACATGACAGGTCCAGACTCTTATATGCTATATTGGTCGAGCTTGTTTAAGGCATAGTCTGGCCAGACATCTTTCTAGTCTTAGCTATGACCAATTTCCACATTATCTTAAAATAATATAATATTTATCATAAGTGTATATATTTATACAGAGTTAGTGTATTATTCACCACTCATTTGAATTACTTTTATTTAAGAGTCAAACATGATTAAAAATAAATAGCGGATGATGCAGTGACAGTGTAAAACTCTTACATTGTTAGTGTATATATCTTTTTCTTATCTTAAAATGCATGTTTTTATTATGTGAAAAATATGTATATACTAACAGTATAAGATATTTTTATATCATCCATCAATCATATTTTATTATTATTAACTCTTAAATAAAAGTAATACAAATAAATAGTGTATATTATAAATCTTTACATAGTAAATATTACACTGTTTTATTTTATGTTTATGCATAGGTAATCAGATTTCTTAATTTAAATTGCTGCCTTTCTATAATACATTTATAATGATGTTAATTTTTGTAGAACATATATTATAAAATATGCTTTAGTTATAATTGCTATTTCTTTAATTCTAAAAATCTAGTTATGAAAATTTTCAAATTTAATATATCAGAGTCATTTCAACCCAAATATTAGTTGAATCAAGTATTGATTCAAACAAATGACCTTAGTGCACTATTAATCGAGTTCATATTTAACTAAACTCATCACAATCCTAAGGAGTGGGATTGATGTTGATATCAATGGCAAACGAGAAAAAGGTAAGAAAAATATACAGCTAATCAACTATCAAAGAATATTAATTAGGAAGGTGACTAGTTCATAATTACAAATAAATTTTAAAATTCTAAAATTGCATGTTATTCAGAACCATGCGGTAACCCTGCTTTATGAAATTTGTGTCCACATCATATTTCGAGTTTATAAAAATTAAGCAAGATGAAAATTCATCTTCACCACCAGCATTGCCTTATTAGCCAATAGAACAAGAACAAGGGATCCTATACCATTTCAGTCATATTCTTACATTCAACTATGGATAGAGAATTAAATATCTTCTTGTACTATGAAATAAATTATTATTTTTTAACTAAAATCATGACATGTGTATTATTTAAATCATTTTTTAAAACCTAAAAAATAATATACATGTTATAATTTCAGTGGTCAAAAAAGATAATTTATCTCTTAGTACGAGAAGATATTTTATTATCTTGTTTATAATATTTTCACTTCAGCAAATTAAACAAAAAATTGTTTAAATTTAAAAATAAATATGTCTAAAAGTTAGGACCAGAAATTTAGATGTAGGACTCTTTTCCTCTCTAACTCCCCGTACTTTTATTTGGTGATCCACGCTTAAGAGAGGATCATTACGAATAAGTGTGAGTGATATCAAGAAGAATATATAAAATGAATATAATATATGATAATTCACACTGTTATTGTATTGTCATTCATTTTTAATCACCATCGACTTTTAAATAAAAGTAATATGAATGATAAATGATATAATAACTATATATAAATCTTTACATTGTAAATGCATAGATATTACACGTGTTCTTTTGTGGTATAGAACAACACTCATATTAGTGAATGAACCTATAAATCTTCTTTATTAATTAAAATATGGTATTGGATCCAATTATTGTAATCAATTTTAGAGAAAAACTTGTTTAAAGGCTATACTAACAACTCATATTTACATATACCCAAATATAATTTGATATGTCATTAAAATATACATCACACTCCAATGAATCATTAAATTATACATCACACTCCACTGAATCATTAAATGTGAGATTAGGAGATACAATAGAAAAGAGAAATACAATCTAGAAAGAGAGAAAAACTTAAAAAACTCACAATTTAATGACATATCAAACTATGATAGGTTGTATCTAAATATGAGGTGATGAGTGGTGTGTAAAGTTTTTCTCTCAATTTTAAGCCATTTATTACATATCTTCGCCACTACGATTCAGACAATAACATTTCTTGCTCGTAATTTAGCCGCACAATGGCCAAAATGGAAAGAGCAAATTGCTAAAGGACAATAAGGGGGACAATGATTTTATTGTTTTTTATCTCGAATCAATTAAACTTTACAAAATAATATTAAAATACTCAATTTTGTTTTTATAATTTTTTTTAAATAAATAATTTTTTTTTATTGGATTGTTACACCAAGTGGGACATGAAGGTGGGTACCTGATTCCCATCCCATAAAGAAGGTTCTGGAAAGTGGAAAAAACACAAATATCTTCCAAAACAGTCCCGCGTGTTGCCTCACTATTCGTCCTTACCAAGCTCTTCCAGTGGTCCCCACGTTAAATGTGAGTGCAACTCATTACTTACTCCTTAATTTATCATTATTAGTTAATTTCGCACTCTCTTATTTCACGCGCTTCCTAGTGACGCAGTAAAATTCTAATCATGTGATAGTATAATACAATAATAATAGGTGTAATGCTAGATACTATATCAACAATGTATAGATCTAATAATCTAAAGTTTGGTTAGATTCAAAAAATGATCAAAATATTAATAATTGAATTTCTGAAAATGATACATTTTAGGAGGAACAAACATGCTCCTAAAATCGATTAGTTCAAATACTCTTTATAATACCAAAAAAAATGATACATAATTATTTAGTTATTCACAATTAAATAAGCATGCAACATAATCGTGTTTGATGGTTTTAGCTTTAATTCACAACTATATTCACTCAACTCTCAGCTCAAGTATACTTATAAGTGTTGGTTTATTTAATACGAATTCATTCCGTGAATAACTAACTAAATTTGGAAAAAAAAATTCGAAAAAATTAGCCCTATCATGATGGGAATATTCACAACTTGAATAGGTTTGATTTATAAAAAAATACATATAATGTATAGTAAAAAGTCTTGAAGAATGGGAACAAAAAATTGACGTTCAACGAACTTTATTTCTTGATAATTTTTTTGCTCAACTCAAATTAATTGGGATACAAATGACTTTTTGAATAGTGCATAAACAAAAAATAAGCTTCCAACATCATAAGATAAAAAAATTCTAGTAAAATATTTTTGGATGACTAATATTTGTTATTATCATCATGCTAATTTCATGTAAATTCAATGTAATTAAATTAAGACAAAATAATATATACACTATCATTCATGTGTAACTCATTATTAAATTTTAATAAAAGTAATATACTACCATATAAAATGCTTAAGAATGATATATATATAAACTCTTAGATTGATTATAAATTTAGATACATGATTATTTTAAACAAGGTAAATTGGACAAATAATCTTTCTACTTCTCTATATTGATTTAGTCTTTTCTTCAACAAGTCCAAACACTAACAAAGCATTGTTTGGGGGAATAAATTTAGTCAAACAATAAGTTTAAAAATATATTTTATATCTTATTTATTCAAAATTTAATGATTTAAATCTATTCATAATTCAAATTATTATATTTTTTAAAATAAATAATTAATATGTAGAGATTAGATCTTTTAAACTTATTTTTTTAAGTAAATGAATTATTTACTCTTTTGATCTAAACAAAAAAGATCAACAATAATGATAGGAGCGTGTGAAAGAAGAAGAAGAAAATGCGAGTCGTAATTGACCCGCAACGACGTCGCTGACCAACTCTTTCTTTCCAATCATCTCAGCCATGTGAAATCACAGACTCACTTGAGAATTATCCAGCTGGCAACTACTCTGTTATTCGGGCAGCTACCCTATCTGCCCGTAACTTCCCCTTTCTCTCCCTTCTATATAAATCACTCACTCCCTTTCCCAAATAGTTCACAAATCTCACTGCTCCATAACAATTTTCCAAACCCTCAAAGAATCAAACTAAGTAACCGTCATCAATGGCATTCTCCAAAGTCATGTTCATCACCGCAATGTCGGTGCTCGCCGCCTTCATCTCCGTCGCCGCAGCCGCCGAGACTCCAGCTCCTAGCCCCGCCTCTCCCGCCGCTTATGTGTCACCGTCCTTCGCTGCCGGTGCTGTTGCCGCCGTTGTTGCTCTCGCTTTTGGATCTGCGTTCAAGATCTGAACATGTGTTTAATGGATTTTCAATTTTATCTACAGTGTGGATTTTAAATTAAGTAGAGAGTATGGGACTTGATTAGTAGTATATAAATTCTCTCTCTATATATTGATATGTAGGAGCTATATTGAGTATATGTTGGTTTCTGATTCTTAGTTGATTTTATGATTGGAGGAGTGTTATGTTGTTTGTGATCATTGTTTCTGGTACATAATCAATTTCTTCTTATTCTAATCTGTGTTGTGTTTCTTTAGTTATAATTATTGTTTTTGTTTAGTTCGCCTTAATCGGTTAAACGTTATCGAAGTATGTTGAGTCTTTGATTTTAGATTTTAGAGAAGTTAAACGTGAATAACTCATTATAGTCTCTGGAGAAATTAATTATAACTGATATTATTTAATTTGTTAGAGCAACCGTGTATCACAAAACGCATAAAATTACTAACTAAGAACGGGTGGTTGAGTAATGAGTACCTTATAACGGAATAAGAACATTGTTTGTAGACCGTTTCATTTTTATTTTCTGATTTTTGTTCTTAAATAAAAAACATTATTGATTCTTTTTAACTAAAGAAAATGAAAGAGAGAGGTAAATATTATGGGAAAAATAGACGTTGTAAGATAAAAATAAGAATAATGTTTATTATTGTTAGAAAAAATAAATGTTATTCTCATTTCATAAAGAATTGTATTAAATTATAAAATAATATATGATATCTAAATAAAAATGAAGATATTATTACTATTGTGTTTGGTCTAATAATAATGTATACCTAGGTGGTGTTTGAATTGTAATAAATTATAAAATAATGTATGAGCCCTAAATAAAAATGAAAATATTTGTTTGGTCTAATAACAATGTATACCAACGTGAACATGAACAGATTTACACTACGTTTGGTTAATGTAATTTTTGAAAGAAAAACGCGATGGAGTAAAATTAAATTAAATTAAATTTTAGGAGAAAATGGTATTAATTCTTTTTATTTCTATTGGGTGGTGTTTGATTTGACATTTTTGGGAATCTTACTTTCCCTATTCAGCTTTCCTTGTTTAGGTGAAGATATTGAAAAAATATATATTTAAAAAGTGGAGAGATCTATTTACTCTAAGAGTACTCTTTATTCCAGTCATTAATTTTAGGGAAATCCAATGATTTGAATTATTGTATAGGTCTAAACTATTAGATGTTCATAGAATTAATGGCTAAAATAAGGAGTAATTCAAAAAAAATTATTCTTGGAGTAAGTAGTGTTAGAGTTTCTCACAATTCGTGGGTCACAAATATAATTCTATAATTGTGTTATGATAATTATTTAATTAGTCAAATATAAAATGGTCTTCAAGAATTAATTTGGCGGCTAAGGTCATATGTGTCATGAAATATTATAAGTGTAGATACCTTCAGGCAAATTCTGATTTGATGAAGGGACTAAATCAGAATTATTGCAACTTAAGCAGTAACCGCTTCGGTTACTTTTATGGGTTATGGTCCCTATTTGTAGAGCAACAAGTTTGGTTAAGTGGCTGATGAGAATAAGTGGATTAAAATGTTAACATTATCTATAAGGGCATATACCAAGGTGGGATAACATAACCATCAGGACATGAATCACTCTCATCATCAGGGTTCACACTCTCTAACTTGGCTTTCTGATTCCCTTCTAGAGAACCAAAAGAGAATCATCAGGCTCTAACATCTGGAAGATCATCACACTCACATACCTTCGAGATTCCAAATGGCCAATCAATGTATGCTCTTCTTATTAACCATGAAATCAATTAGGGTTTCTTCGGTCTGGATCATGGTTGTTCCATTTGGGTTTATGTATGGGCATAAATATTGTGTTATAGGAACAAAGCCATGATCATTAGGATTTCTGCATTCAATCTAAGGATTATAGATGGAGAAAATTTCCAACAAGTGGTATCACAGTTGCCCTAATTTGATTCATGTGTGAAATTAGGTTTCTTGTTTTTTCTTCCCCAAAATCTGGATTGATTTAGGGTTCTGGGTTTTATTTATGCCATGGATCGATTAGGATAGAAATTGATTGTTTTCCATGTAAATATATCAAGATTCGAAATGAATCGATGTTCTTTTGGTGTTTTCTTGATTTTTGGGTAATTTTTCGGAGAAGAACGATGCAGAAACCGCCATGTTCGTTTTCTGTCAAAGTGCTCTCGCTCAAGCGAGAACATGCTCGCCCAAGTGAGAGTGCCTCGCCCAAGCGAAATTGCCTCGTCCAAGCGAGAGCTAAACAGAAGCATCGACTTCTATTGCGCTCAAGCGAGAGTACCTCGCCCAAGCGAGTGTACGCTCGCCCAAGCGAGAACTGAACAGAAGCTTTGTCTTCTATTGAGCCCGAGCGAGAGTACCTCGCCCATGCGAGAGTACAATAAGATTTATGGGGCTTTGGTATCTTTGTGCATTGACTTTAATTGTTATTTGGTTATCCATTACGTTGTCTGTTATTTCAAGTGAGCCAATTAAAGTGAAATGTCGCCAAAGTGACGCATTTCATGGATATAACTCATGAGGAATATTGGATGTAAGTGTGTATGATCATTCATGCGAGTATTAATTGGCCCAAAGGAAAGTTAATATTTGGCCGAAGATCATACACACATGTGATGATAAACATGTTATAATTCTAAAAATTTTATACATGTGACTGATGAATCAATTCAAAGAGGGAATCATCAGTTTACATACCTTATTATAAATGTTTGATCATTACAACAAGAGTACCACTTACAGTTAATATCACTGTCCAAAGACTTGATATTAATGGTGCACTAGGTATCTTGATTTGGACATACCATTGTTTAAGCACATTGATAAATTTCAGTTGTGAGCATATTTTAATATTTTGTCTTTTGTCTGATTCAGCTACATCAATTGCTTCTATATCTGCAAATTTGAATTCGGTTCCGGTCCTTAATGGAGAAAATTTTAAGGACTCGAAAGAGAACATGTAAATTGTTCTTGGCTGCATGGATCTAGACTATGCATTAAAGGTAGAGCAACCCCCTTCTCCTTCGGAATTCAGTGCCTCTAAAGAGAGGAAGGATTATGAGAAGTGAGATCGCTCTAATCACATGAGTCTAATGATTATTAAGCGTGGCATTCCAGAGGTCTTTAGGGGTACTATCTCAGATGAGATAAACAGTGCTAAAGTTTTCCTTGTTGAGATTGAAAAACGCTTTGCAAAGAACGATAAGGCAGAAACAAGTACTCTGTTACAGAACTTGATTTCCATGAGGTATCAAGGCAAGGGAAATATAAGGGAATGTTCAATATTGCTTCAAAACTTAAGGCCCTTAAGCTTGAGATGTCGGAAGACTTACTCCTACATTTTATCTTACTTTCCCTTCGTGCACAATTCAGTCAGATTAAGATTTCTTATATATGTCAAAGGGAGAAATGGAATCTAAATGAACTCATTTCATTTTGTGTGCAAGAAGAGGAAAGACTGAAGCGAGAAAGGACTGAAACTACCCATTATGTTAGTACCTCTAAGGACAAGGGCAAAATGAAAAACACTCCAGAGCCCAAGAATGAAGCTCCTAAGGGTCCAGTGCAAAAGAAGTAAAAGCAGGTTGATGTCTCTTACTTTTGCAAAAGAACTGGACATCAAAAGAAGAAATGTGTAAAGTATCACGCCTGACGTGCTAAGAAAGGTACATTTCTTACTTTAGTCTGTTCTGAGGTCAATTTAACTTCAGTACTTGGAAACTGTAACACCGCGAATTTTACAAGTTTGAATTATAAGATTTTACTAATATTTTCATTCATTATATATTCGAAAATGAATTTCTGGGAATTTTCGGTAAAGAATTAGACGAAACTCTAGTTGAGTTTTATTCTTGAAATTTTATTTCCGATTTTGTGGTAACTTTTGATAATTTTTGGAGACAGTCGGTTCTGGACCACTGTCGGGGCCAAAATCCGCTCGATACGGCTCAAAACGTGTCTTTTTGAGTTCCGTAACTCGGAATCGAATTCCAATCGCGCCGTTGGATTCGTAATTTAATTTTGAGTCAATATAGACCTTGAATACACTCATACCTATTTTCTAAATATTTTTCACTCGGAATGCCGAAATCCGAAATTCTAATCGGATATTAGGATCGGGCGATTTAAAATACCCGATCGAGTATTGGCCGATAATACTCGGAAATTGTTATCACATGTGTTCGCGAGGTGATCATTTCGCATTGTGATGAGAGATTTGACTTCCATAAAGCAAATCTCCCATCACTTTCACCATATCTCATGAGCTCATCATTAGCCACCCTAGGAGATTTGTCATTATTGCCTAGGGACAATCTGATTTCCCTCTTTCCTTAAACCCTCACACTCCACACTTCACTCACTCACTCTTGCACTTTCAAAGAAGAGGTAAATCCTCTCTCCATTTTTCTCTCATTTTCTCATGTCTTCTTCCATCTTCAATCTTTGATCTCTCAACATTCAACCAATGGATGTTGATGAGATTTAAGTATGTTGTTCATGAGCATGTTAAGAACATATTCAACCGTTGAAATTTTCTAAAACGCTTTCTAACTCATTTTCTCTTCAAAAACCGAAAATGATGTGGTTCTTAAACTAATGAAAATATTTTGTTGAAACCATGAACAACTTGTGTTCATGGAGTTGTTATAATGTTGTATTACATACTTTTTGTTGTTTTAGCCAAAGGGGATGATGATAAAATCAAAGGAACCTTTAGGAAATGTTTTGTAAAAATGAGAATGTATGTATTTCTATTTGTTTTTAGCCTTAAACGATAGCTTGGAACAAGTTGGAAAAATATTAGAAATCTTTGTTAAAAATAATGTTGAGGTTTATGAGTACATGAAGGTCTCATGAAACTCTTAAATGATACTTTGTATAACTTACTTTAAAGTGGTAAGATTATCAAAGAATGTCTTAAA
>NW_017716412.1:123676-125050 GCF_001865875.1 Lupinus angustifolius
TTGAATATTGTATATGAATGTTGTTGGGAACTTTTCTGGGTGCAGGTGATTAAAAAATCATGTTTAAATGTGTTTCGGTTATCAAAAAGAGCAAAAATTAGCATTCTGTCCAGTTTCTGTTGCCTGGGCGAGCAAAATCCCGATGGGGCGAAAAAAAAAAATTCCAGGATTTTCTCCTGGGCGAGCAAAAGTCCGCCCGGGCGAGCAAAAACCCGATTGGGCGAAAGAAAAAAAAAATCCCAGGATTTTCGCCTGGGTGAACAAGGCGTCGCCGGGGCGAGCAAAAACTCGATTAGGCGGAAAAAAAAAATTCCAAAACTTAAGGAGTTTCTAGAACTATCTCGCTTGGGCGATAATACCTTCGCCTGGGCGAGGAAAGCTCCAGTTGATTTAGGATTTAAAGAGGAATTGTCGCTTAAGCGACTGGTCCCCGCTTGGGCGAGGGACTGTGTAGGAAGATTGGAATAAAATGATATTGAGAACAATGTGATGGACCCGGGTAGGGTGTGTTGTGATATAAAGGTTGTGGAATGAGATCATGACTTAGATGTGAGGCATGACTCCACAAAGGTATGAAAGCATTGTTTGTGTTTATGCCTTGTTGGGCAAGTATCCGACTTGAGGTCGTGAACTAGGGGGGTACCCTAGTAAGGATACATGATATCACTAAACAACGATCGACCGACCGTAAGAGGCTTGGTCATGTGACCGTCCAGGGGTATTCGGTGATGGGTTGTTGTGATTGAGATGTTACCTTGAGCATGTACGGTTGACGTACTATCGGGTCCCATGAGAAGCATTCCTTGTCGGGAGATGGCTTAAGGATGGGCCGATCATGTGTTTGATTAATACATTTGCATTTGATTCTGATTAAGAATGCATTGCATTGTGACCATGAAGTAGTGGAGAGGAAATGACGGGACGTCTTCGAGCACCGTGAAGTAAGCAGGGACGGCACTGATTGGACGGTGATTCGCCAACATTGTCTTGAGGGAGAGTCTGGGTGAGACGAGTCCCTTGTATTCCTGGGGAGGTACCCTGTTGGATCGGACAGTTCTCACAGGCCAAACTAGGCAATCTCTGACAACCCCTGGATTGCATTCGAGATCGATGAGAGGGATGCCCTGAAAGCGTTTGTACGATCTAGGTCCGGGTAGGACTGTTCCTGAGGGAACCGATCGATCTATTATTTTATTCCTTGCGAGGATATGTTATTTCGGGTGGTACAAAACTGCGTGGTACGGGACCTGTACTCTCGATTATTTCCGATTAGGATGTTGGATGGATATTGGTGTAAGGTGGATGATCATGACATATCATGCATACATTATCATTGGGGAAGTACCTTCCCACATGTGAGTTACAAGTATGGTG
>NW_017716412.1:125150-126042 GCF_001865875.1 Lupinus angustifolius
TGAACTAAAGATGACTTAACCGTTTATATGCATTGTGTTATTTAGGAAATTGTGAATCAGGTTAAGTTATCATTCGATAACGATAAGTTGATTTTCCGCATTTGAGTTACTTAAAGTGATGTCCCAGAAAAGGAAGGTTTTAAAAAGGAAACAATTTTATACAATCTCTTTATTCAAAAAAAAAATTTACCCATTTTTCCGCAATGTTTTTGAGAAGTATTTTTTCGGGGCGTTACAGAAACACCTGGTGGTTAGACTTCGGTTCAACTTCTAACATCAGTGTTTCAATGCAGGGTTGCGTGAGCTACCGAAAGCCTAATTATTTTGAAAGATACATCTACGTTGGTGATGGAAAGTTGGTAGAAGTGGAAGCTATAGGGCATTTTAGATTGTTATTATGTACTGGTTTCTATATGGATTTCAAAGACATTTTTGTTGTACCGTCATTTAGACGAAATTTAATTTATGTTTCTTATTTGGACAAATTTGGATATTGTTGTCCATTTGGAAACAATCCGGTTCAATTGTCTTTAAATTCAAATGCTATTGGAACTGGTTCACTTATGTTAAATGACAATCTTTATATGCTGAATACTATAGCTGATTATAGCGAAACCCTAAATATGGAATCACGTGGTACTAAGCGTAAAACTGAAAATAATAATTCAGGTGCATTATGGCACAAGCGCCTAGGTCACATTTCTCAAAAGAGAATTGAGTGTCTCGTGTCAGATGGAATTTTAGATTCCATTGACTTCACAAACCTTAAAATTTGCGTCAAATGCATAAAAGGAAAACAGACCAAACAATCGAAATATGGTGCATATAGAGCTTCAAACGTCTTAGAATTGATACATACAGATATTTGTGGGCCATTCCCTACGGCTTCCTG
>NW_017716412.1:126142-126453 GCF_001865875.1 Lupinus angustifolius
TACCTAGAGGAATGTGGTATAGTCCCACAGTACACCATGTCAGGATCGCCTAGCATGAATGGTGTGTCTAAAAGTTGAAACCAGACTCTTAAGGACATGGTGAGGAGTATGATTTGTTACTCTACCTTACCATAGTCACTCTGGGGAGAGACACTTAAGACTGCAGCTTATATTCTTAATAGGGTGCCAACTAAGGCAACTGCCAAAACACCTTATGAGCATTGGACTGGGCGAAAGCCTAGTCTAAAGCATTTTCATGTGTGGGGATGTCCAGCTGAGGCAAGGCCTTATAGGCCTCATGAAAAGAAATT
>NW_017716412.1:126553-228543 GCF_001865875.1 Lupinus angustifolius
CCACGTTCTTTGAGGATATTGAGTTTGAGGGGGAAGATAAGGTTAGAAACTTTGTCTTAGAGGAAGAATCCGTATCAATTCCAGATGCGATTCATATGGCTGCTTTTGATAAAGCAAATTTGGAACCTCTTCAAGACATAGTTGATGATCCTTTCCCTACTCAAGATGAGTTGGTAATTCATGAAGGACAAACTCAAAACCCTCAAGAACATGGACAAGAGTTGCAAGAGCCAAAAGCTTTGCGTAGATCAACTAGAGAAAAGAGAAATGCAATTCCAGATGATTACATTTGCTTTCTCCTGGAACATGAGGGTGATGGCTTAATGGATAATGATCCATTAAACGTTCGTGAAGCCATCCAAAGTTTCAATTCGAAAAAATGGATTGAAGCAATGAAAGAGGAGTATAAATCCATGCAAGACAATAAAGTTTGGGAACTTGTCCCATTACTAGAAGGAAAATTGTCCTATTACTAGAAGGTAAGAAACCCATTGGTTGCAAATGGATTTTTAAGACCAAGTGGGATTCTAATGGTAATATAGAGAGGTATAAGGCGTGTCTTGTAGCTAAGGATTTTACTCAGAATGAAGGGATTGATTATAAAGAGAATTTATCTCTAGTTTCATCGAAAGACTCTCTTAGGATAATCATGGCTCTTATAGCGCATTATAATTTGGAGATTCATCAGATGGATGTCAAGTCAACTTTTCTCAATGGAGACATTGATGAAAAGATTTATATGGTGCAACCAGAAAACTTTAGAACGGGAGACCGAAAGAATATGGTTTGCAAATTGACAAAATCCATTTATGGGCTGAAACAGGCGTCTCGTCAGTGGTACCACAAATTTCATGAGGTGATTCTCTCTTTTGGTTTCGAGATGAATTCAGTCGAGGATTGTGTGTATCACAAGTTCAGTGGGAGCATATATTTTTTTGCTCTTGTATGTGAATGACATGCTATTTGCCACTAATGATGTGGGCACCTTGTTAGAAACCAAGAAATTTTTATCCAGTAATTTTGAAATGAAAGATCTTGGTGAAGCTTCGTTTGTATTAGGAATTAAGATACACCGAGACAGATCTCGGGGTATTCTTGGATTATCACAAAATGGCTATATAGAAAAGGTACTTAAAAGATATGGCATGCAGGACTGTAAAGCAATGGATACTCGAAATTTGGAAATTCAGGGAATGCAAAATATCCCTTATGCATCAGCTGTAGGGAGTCTTATGTATGCTCAAGTTTGTACGCGTCCGGATATAGTGTTCATAGTTGGAGTTTTAGGCAGATATATGAGTAATCTAGGAATGGATTATTGGAAAGCAGCCAAAAAGGTCATGAGGTACTTAAAGGGAACAAAAGATTATATGCTCACATATAGGAGATCAGACCAATTAGAGATCATTGGGTATTCTGACTCTGATTTTGCGGGATGGCAAGATAGTAGACGATCTACTTCGGGCTATGTTTATTTGTTGGCTGGTGGTGCAATTTCTTGGCATTCTGCCAAGCAAACGCTTGTGGCTTCATCCACCATGGCAGCTGAATATATAGCATGTTATGAGGCATCACATCAGTCATCATGGCTGAGAAATTTTGTCATTGGGCTGTGAATTGTGGAAAGAATTGAAAGACCGCTAAAGTTATATTGTGAGAATAGATCAGCCGTATTGTTCTCCAACAACAATAGGAGTTCAGCAAAGTCGAAACACATCGACATTAAGTTCCTAGTTGTTAAGGAGAAAGTACAAAGTGGACAACTTTTCATATAACACTTAGGCACTAACTCCATGATTACGGATCCTCTTACAAAAGCTATCACACCAAAGGTCTTTCATGAGCATACTGCTCACATGGGTGCTCTGCAATGTGAGGATATTTTGGTTTAGTGGGAGTTAGAATGTGCACACACTTTTATTATGTGATTTCAGTATTATGTATGGATACTTTGTATTCAAACTTCAGTTGATTAATCGTTAAGTTTGATATTATGTCTTTATGCTTTGTACAATAAGGTTTTATGTTATTATTAAGGATCTCACTAAAGTTAAGTAGGACCAGTTGAAAATTGACATGTATAGATCATATTCGTGTGATTTACATGCTACACATTTCATGATGAATCTATGTCATTTAGTTGTGTCAATGTTGGTGATCATTGTTGAATTAGTCATGATTGATATGGCGAAATTCACTGTGATTCAATATGGAGACAGGCCTAATGGACAATATAATTTGGGTATGCCTGAGACATAATGACAATATTTAAGCGCGCAATAAGAATAACACGTATGGAGAATCATATGTGTGACTAGTGGGAGATTGTTAGAATTTCTGACAATTTGTGGGTCACAAATATAATTCTATAATTGTGTTATGGTCATTATTTAATTAGACAAATATAAAATGGTCTTCAAGAATCAATTTGGTGGCTAAGGGCATATGTGTCATGAAATATTATAAGTGTAGATACATTCAGACAGTTTCTGATTTGATGAAGGGACTGAATCAAAATTATTGCAACTTAAGCAGTAACCGCTTCGGTTACTTTTATGGGTTATGGTCCCCATTTGTAGAGCAACAGGTTTGGTTGAGTGGCTGATGAGAATAAGTGGATTAAAAGGTTAACATTATCCATATGGGCATATACCAAGGTAGGATAACATAACCATCAGGACATGAATCACTCTCATCATTAGGGTTCACACTCTCTAACTTGGCTTTCTGATTCCCTTCTAGAGAACCAAAGAAGAACCGTCAAGCTCTAACATCTGGAAGATCACCACACCCACATACCTTCGAGATTCCAAATGACTAATCAATGTATCTTTTTCTTCTTCACCTTGAAATCAATTGAGGTTTCTTCGGTCTGGATCATGGTTGTTCTATTTGAGTTTATGTATGGACATAAACATTGTGTTATAGGAACAAAACCATGATCATTAGGATTTCCGCATTCAATCTAAGGATTATAGATGGAGAAAATCTCCAACAAGTAAATCTCCATTAATATATAAATGTAAAAATGTTAAGGAAGTGTTGAATTCCCAACTTTTATATGAAATGACTGACTCTCAAGCCATCGTATAAAAACATAATCATACTCGAGATATATTTACATTAAATATGGAGAAAATAATACAACCAAATATAAAAATAGACAAAATATTACATATTTAAGCGTCACATTCTCTGTGAATCGAATAAGAATGCTTCACCTTAGTTTCTTCAAATCTAATTGACTCTCAAGTCAATTTAGATCTTTGTCGAAAATAAATTGGTTGAAATATACTCTCTTCATTGGTTCATTTATTACGATTGATAAAAGGTTACTACTTTACATTTTGATTTTACTTCTCTGTTTCCTTTGTTTATAAATCTTCCATATAAACTTAAAATGGATTTAATTTTAATTCACTATAATAATTTAACAATTAGAATAATTAATATAGTAATTGATTATCTACAAAGTTAATGTTCGCTTAATAAATTAGTTTGAGTATAAGACTAAAATACAGTTTGAAATTTAATTCATAAATTATATTCATATTTTTTTACGTAGCTATAATTTATGGTTGCTTATAAACTCAAGAGTAAATTACACTAACACCCCCTGAGTTTTAGTGAAGTTACATAAATCACCTCTCACTTTTCTACCCCTACACAAATCTCTCATAGTTTTTATACTTTCATTATATTGACCATCCCTACATAAGAATTAAGTATAATCTTTTAAACAAAAAATGTGATAAATGCAATTAAGTTAAATAAAACATGATATATTGTATAGACAATTCCAAATAATATACAAATCAATATATCTTTTTTGTAACAAAAAATAATAAAGATACGTTGATTTGTATATTTTTTGGAGTTGTCTATACAATATATGATATTTTGTTTAACTTAATTGCATTTATTATATTTTTTTGTTTAAAAGATTACACTTATTTCTTATGTAGGGGTGGTCAATGTGCGAAAGTATAAAAACTAGGGAAGGTTTGTATAGGTGTAGAAAAGTGAGGGGTGATTTATATAATTTCACTAAAACTCATGGGATGTCAGTGTAATTTACTCTAAACTTAACGTTATATTTGTACAGCTAAAATCAATACACAAATGACACATACATACGTATTTACCCAAATACGGGTGAAATTTTTACTGAACAAACAGAATGCAATTTTTTTGTATGAAAGCAGAATGAGGCAAACAAAATTTCTTGTAACCCAAGTTGTTTTGACAGTTGAAAATCTCTCACAAAAAAGTCTTCCAATTTCACTACACGAAAGAAGAAGAAGAAGAAAACGAAAAGCTTCTGATTTACGTGTTCTAGAATCGAACAAAATGAGTTAGTGACCACCTTTTCCCAATGCCATTCAAAGGTGCTTTGAAAGTGCACCTTACCTTTTGTGTAAATTGTGTGTGCAGATTCTCTAATGGGAAACTTATCAATAAAGTTTCATGACTCATTGCTTTTCTTGATTAGAATAAAATATAACCTTATATTTCCTACAGCTAACAACACCATGACATATATCATAATTTTACTTGCCATAAAAAATAATTTATCTTCTACTTGTTGGAATTTCTGACAATTTGTAAGTCATAAATATAATTCTATAATTGTGTTATGGTCATTATTTAATTAGCCAAATATAAAGTGGTCTTCAAGAATTAATTTGGTGGCTAATGGCATATGTGTCATGAAATATTATAAGTGTAGATAATTTCGGGTAATTTCTGATTTGATGAAATGATTGAATTGGAACTATTGCAACTTAAGTAGTAACCGCTTGGGTTACTTTTATGGGTTATGGTCCCCATTTGTAGAGCAACGGGTTTTGTTAAGTAGGCTGATGAGAATAAAGGTGGGGATTATGAGAAGTTATCCAATAGGATATAAAACCACCATCACAATTCCATAAGGTAATCTTGATCATAACACTTAAGCTTGAACTTGACTTTCTCATTCCCCTCTAGAGAAGTAGAAGGAAAATCATCAGGCTCTAACATCTGGAAGATCATCACACCCACATACCTTCGAGATTCCAAATGGCTAATCAAGGTATGTTCTTCTTCTTCACCATGAAATCAATTGGGGTTTCTTCGGTCTAGATCATGGTTGTTCCATTTGGGTTTATGTTTGAGCATAAACATTGTGTTGTAGGAACAAAGCCATGATCATCAGGATTTCCGCATTTTGTTTAAAGGAATATTAATTGAGAATATCTCCAACAATTGGTATCAGAGCCACCCTAATTTGATTTATGTGTGAAATTAGGTTTCTTGTTTTTCTTCCTCAAAAACTGGATTGATTTAGGGTTTTGTTGTTTCATTTATGCCATGGATCGATTATGATAGAAATTGATTGTTTTCAATGTAAATATATATAGATTCGAAATGAATCGATGTTCTTCTGGATTTTTTCTTGATTTTTGGGTAATGTTTCGGAGAAGAACGATGCAGAAACCGCCATGTTCGTTTTTCTATTGTGGTGCTCTCGCTCAAGCAAGAGCATCCTCGCCCAAGCGAGAGCTAAACAAAAGCATTGGCTTCTATTGCGCTCAAGCGAGAGTACGCTCGCCCAAGCAAGGGTTCCCCGCCCAAGCGAGAACTGGACATAAGCTTTGTCTTCTATTGAGCCTAAGCGAGAGTACCTCGCCCAAGCGAGAGAACTGGACATAAGCTTTGTCTTCTTTGTGCATTGACTTTAAGTGTTATTTGGTTATCCATTAAGTTGTCTGTTATTTCAAGTGAGCCAATTGAAGTGAAATGTCGCCAAAGTGACCCATTTCATGGATATAACTCATGAGGAATATTGGATGTAAGTGTGTATGATCATTCATGCGAGTATTAATTGGCCCAAAGAAAAGTTAATATTTGGCCGAAGATCATAGACACCTGTGATGATAAACATGTTATAATTCTAAATTTTTTATACATGAGACTGATGAATCAATCCAAAGAGGGATTCGTCAGTTGACATCCTTATTATAAATGTTTGATCATTACAACAAGAGTACCACTTGCAGTTAATATTACTATCCAAAGACTTGATATTAATGGTGCACTAGGTATCTTGATTTGGACATATCATTATTTAAGCACATTGATAGTTTTAAGTTGTGAGGATAATTTAATATTTTGTCTTTTGTTCTGTTCAACTACATCAATTGCTTCTATATCTGCAAATTTCAATTCAGTTTCGGTTCTTAATGGAGAAAATTTTAAGGGCTGGAAAGAGAACATGGAAATTGTTCTTGGCTGTATGGATCTAGACTATGCATTAAGGGTAGAGCAACCCCCTTCTCCTTCGAAATTCAGTGCCTTTGAAGAGAGGAAGGATTATGAAAAGTGGGATCGCTCTAATCGCATGAGTCTGATGATTATTAAGCGCGACATTCCATATGTCTTTAAGGGTACTATCTCGGATGAGATAAATAGTGCCAAAGTTTTCCTTGCTGAGATTGAAAAACGCTTTGCAAAGAGTGATAAGGCGGAAACAAGTACTCTGTTACAGAACTTGATTTCCATGAGGTATCAAGGCAAGGGAAACATAAGGGAATACATTATGGGAATGTCCAATATTGCTTCAAAACTTAAGGCCCTTAAGCTTGAGATGTCGGAAGACTTACTCATACATTTCGTCTTACTTTCCCTTCCTGCACAATTCAGTCAGTTTAAGATTTCTTATAACTGTGAAATGGAGAAATGGACTCTAAATGAGCTCATTTCATTTTGTGTGTGAGAAGAGGAAAGACTGAAGCGAGAAAGGACTGAAAGTGCCCATTATGTTAGTACCTCTAAAGACAAGGGCAAAAGGAAAATCACTTCAGAGCCCAAGAATGAAGCTGCTAAGGGTCTAGTGCAAAAGCAGAAGCAAGCTGATGTCTGTTACTTTTGCAAAGGCACTGGACATCAAAAGAAGAAATGTGTAAAGTATCACGCCTGACGTGCTAAGAAAGGTACATTTCTTGCTTTGGTCTGTTCTGAGGTCAATTTAACTTCAGTACCTGGAAACACCTAGTGGTTAGACTCCGATTCAACTTCTAACATCAGTGTTTCAATGCAGGGTTGTCTGAGCTACCGAATGCCTAATTATGTTGAAAGATACATCTACATTGGCGATGGAAAGTCGGTAGAAGTGGAAGCTATAGGGCATTTTAGATCTATAAGTACTTCCTAAATTCTTACCTATATGTAGTAACTTAATTATAATATCATTTTAATTCATATATGTGATATTATGTTGCTAAGTATTTGTATTATATATGTGAGGTAATGCTATATTGATTAAATACTTATGATTTACTAAATAAATTTTGAAGTAATTGTTGAAATATATTTTGAATTACATTCCAACTTGGATTGATATTGTATTAGCTAAGCTAGTTATAGTTAGAGTTAGTTTTAGTGGTTTTAGTTAGTTTTACATGTATATATAGTTTACTTTCATTGTAAACTATTATCCATTAAATTCAATATGATAAGGAGAAATATTTGTTCAATTCAACAAAGCTATGATTCCATTCTTTCTCATTCTTTCTTCTTCTTTAACCTTTAAGTTTTTCTTATTTTTCTCATTCATAAATGTCTCATCTTTCTTGTTCATCTAAAAGATTTGTCAATGCCTCATACCATTTTAACATGGTATCATAGTGTAATTATTATTTTGGTAGCTTCCGCTTATGGCTCTATCTTCCAAGATTCAGCAAAGAATCATCGTTATTCTCAATGAGCCACACATGTGAAACAACAACTTTCTTGCAAGGGGTTCATGAATCTACTAGAGGAAAACTTTGGTATTCTACTATTGATAATTTCATTCTTGACTTTCTTGGTCTCAAAAAGGCTATGTTCCAATGTCATCATATCAAGCTTCATACTCTACTTCAAATTTGAGACTCTAATGTTATGGATGAAGGCAATCAATTATTGAAGATTATCTACAGATTGTAAGTGGTCAGAAATGTTGGGTTTCTTTGAAGTACATTGTTTTCATTCTTGATTATGTTTCCAATGAAGCATTGCATTTCAAGATTCTAACTCTTTCTTTTAAAAGACTTTCTAAAGCATTCATTTTGTTGTTGCTACACTTTCAATCATATTTTCTACTGCTCAAGACAATAATGACTATTCTTTTAAGCCTTCCAAATCAAGTTCCAATTCTTATAGTTGGTACCATTTCTTTTTTTGCTCTTCTTGTACATGAAAGCTTTAAAGCTTTGGGCTATGATTTTACTGAAGATGAATTCTTCATTATTTACTCCCTCAATTATTTCTTTTCTTTACTACTCTATTTTCTTTACCTCTCTCTCGTTAAACACACAACATTATGGTGTGTAATTTTTCCTCATTAAAGCATCATATAAGGATCAAGATTAAGATCTGTTTTTCTCTCTTTCATCCATTATGGTTGGTTTAGTTGACTAAGCTTCTGTCAAAATATATGGTTAAGCTTTGGATGAAGTTGCTTCTGCCTATAGTAGTTAAGCGTCAATATTGTTTCATATTCAGATTTCAAGACTAGGAGATAAGGATTCACTCACCAGCTAGAGGAGGTACTAGAGTATATGATCGTGTTCAACACAATTATTTCAAGCTTGGAATGTATGATACATTCTAGCTTAAGGGGGTTGTTGAAATATATTTTGAATTACATTCCAACTTGAGTTGATATTGTATTAGACTAGTTATAGTTAGAGTTTATTTTAGTGGGTTTTAGTTAGTTTTAGTGGTTTTAATTAGTTTTACATGTATATATAGTTTACTTTCATTGTAAAATATTATTCATCTAATTCAATATGATAAGAAGAAATATTATTCAATTCAATAAAGCTATGATTCCATTCTTTCTCATTCTTTCTTCTTCTTCAAGTTTTAAGTTTATCTTATCTTTCTCATTCATGAATGTCTCAATTTTCTTGTTCATCTAAAAGATTTTTCAATGTCTCATACCATTTTAACATTTGAAATGGTATGAGACATGCTTGAAATCTTCTTAATGAAACAAGAAAAATGAAAAGGAGAATATAATTCATTGAATATTGAACAGATGGAAAATCAAAATTACATTGAATCATTTATATAAAGGATAGAAAAACTAACTATCCTAACCAAACTAACTAATCAACTAACAAAAACTCAACTATTTTAACATTCATCCGCAAGCTGGAATATATTAAGCATTCCAAGCTTGAAATAATTGTGTTGAAACACAATGACATACTTTAATACCTCTTCTTGCTGGTGAGTGAATCTTCATCTCCCATTCTTGAAATCTGAATGTGAAGCAATACTGACGTTTAACTGCCATTTGACAAAAGCAATTTCATCTAACGCTTAACCATCTTTTTTACAGAAGCAAACCAATCATAATGGATGAAAGAGAGAAATGAGATGAACCTTAATCTTGATCCTTATATGTTGCTTCAATGAGGAAAAAATTACACACTACAATGTTGTGTGTTTAATGAGAGATAAGTAAAGAAAATTAGAGTAATAAAGAAATGAGAAATAATTGGTGGTAATAGATTAAAGAATGTGTAGATTCTTGTTGTCATTGAGAAGAAAAGATTAGTTCCAAGCTATTACACTGACCTTGAAACCTAAACAACTAATTCCAAACATCACAAAGCATTGCAAGATAGCATTCATAAGGAGCTCACCGAGATTCTCAGCACTATTCTTGACACCACCCTTAGGCTGGCAAAAGGATAATCTTCTTCCATTTCTTGATATTCCACAAGAAAATCTAAAAGCAAGACCGTGGGTGATGTTCTTGGCTTAAATTTTGGCCAGACCGTGAGTGATGTGCATCCTAACATGTTAGAAATCTGCAGCAAATAGAAGTTGTGTTTTTTGATGTTGTTCTTGGTTGCTTTGACAATGTCAATACCCAAAACAGATGCACAAGATGGAGACAGAAGATGATGAAATGGAAGAATAGAAGTGCGGAGGACAAGAAAGGAATAATTATCCCTCTGATACCATGTTAAAATGGTATGAGACACGTTTGAAATCTTTTTGATGAAACAAGAAAAATGAAAAAGAGAATATTATTCATTAAATATTGAATAGATGGAAAAGCAAAATTACATTGAATCATTTATATAAAGGATAGAAAAACTAACTATCATACTCAAACTAATTAACCAACTAACAAAAGCTCTACTATTTTAATAGTGATTACTTTATTTTTATGCTTGTTGAATGAAATGAATTTTATTTAATAGACAATTTGAATTATGTTTAAGTTAAGTTTTATAATTATTATTTTTATCATATTTTCCTGTTTTTAATTACCTATTAACAGGTATATTTATAGGAAATAAACAATTGTATAAGTGCTCACAACTATTTCTAACATTTTCTAAAGCGTCATTTTCTCACCTTTGTTAAACAAAAAATGGACTAGTGCATATATATAAAAATGTACTTAAATAAAAATTTAAAAATAATTTTATTGGTGGAAAATTTTCTCTCTCTAATCCATTCTCCAACCCAAAGCGTCATTTTCGTTGCACCTTTGTTGAAAACAAAAAATGCAAGCTTGCATTTCATTATTGCATGAGGGTTCATCTCGTTAAATTGAAAGTTTTGTTATATTGCAAAGGAATCCCTTAAATTGTTCCTCAATAACATTTCATTTAACAAGTTATATAATTATTATTTAGTTAAATTCATACAATGCACGGTTCTCCTACTACTGCTAGACAAGAGAATGAGCCAGCCTTTGAAAAGCAATTCACTTTGTTGTGATATGCGGGTGCAACTTAAAAGAAAAGTGATTATTAGGGGGAAGTTAAAGTGAACATTTCTTATGATTCTCTCTCTAAATTTAGCCATCTCATGCTAAAGTATTTTTTTCATGCTACTAAGTGTATCCCCTGACCTTTTGAACAAGGAATTAATCTTTTTTTATGTTCGTAGTTACCTTTCCTAACAAGTGTTGTTCCTAGGGATCAAATTCTTCACATTTTGATCATTCTGAAAATCTAGAGGCGTCTTACACCATTAAATCAACGCTTTGTTGGTATCTCATACACAAGTATATACTTTATAAAAATAGTTCCATTATTTTTCTTTAGTGAAATTAGTTGACAATCTTTGCAAATACAAGCCTATCCTTTAATTCATTGAACTCAACGAATTTAAGAGGCAATTCCAATCTTCGTCATGCTCCCACAAACACATTTTGTCCCATTTGCTGCATAACAGCAATAGTAGTGGTATCGGTTGCTTTTGGTGGCAATAACAAAAGGCTCCTTTTAATTTGTCTCTAAAGTAAATAATTAAATGTGTATCTATACTTAAATAAGACAAACTCATTTATGAAGAGCATTATCAAGAGTGATAGAGAATTGTTGTTTATGCATGTCTGAGAACAAGGTTTTCTTTGGATAATTTTTTTTATGATTAAATTGGTGGAAATGTAGAACGAATATGCATAATTACTCTTGCGTACAACTATAAAAATATATTGGTCTGTTTCATGGATCTTATGTTTACTCTTGCTGTGGACGAGATTTAAGTTAATAGCCATACTTTGAACTTTCAAGCCCGTCATTCAGCTGAAAATGGGCGAATGTTGTAATTGCAAAGACGTTTTCCAGAACAAAAACGATGAAATTGATAATTAAGAAGGGGGAAAACAAGGTCAAAGCAAAGGTAATAATAATCGATTTTCATTTCTTGACACACTGGAACGTGATGCCATGCTTTTTCATTGTCCCAACATTTCTCACACTCTTTAACTACATAAAAAACAAATTTCCTCATTCCTTCTATTCAGAATCGGAGTCCATGTTTCCCATTGCTTTTAACCCTCTTGGTCTCTGCATGAATGTTTAAATTAGTTTTCTTTACTTAATACAAAAAATAAAAAATCAAAACCTAAACATTATTCTCTATCAAAGATATGATATAAATAGATAAGACTTTTTTGGCTCTAATTGATTTACCTTCTTGGTTATTTTCTTCTCCCTAACCTCATATCGTTCCAGGGTAAGATCGCATAACCAAGCACCTGGACTTACAAGCTGCAACACAGTCCAATTGAAACAAAAGTTATTTGGAGCCTCTAATTTGGACAATCATTCAAAAAATGAAAAAAGGACACTTAAAATAAAATATAATGAATACACTCCAAAGCAGTAATAAAAGCAAAAGGAGACTAAAGACAACTCATCACAGCTCACAGGGAATATAATCATGTATGCCCAATTCTGCTTTCCAACACACACAGCTAAGCCCAAAATAACAACATAATATGCGCCAGTATAAACCAATTCTAAATGTTTGTCACTTAATTTTTTTATTTTAAAAATCTCTATAATATTAGGATAAGATCACAAGAATACAAAGTTGCTTTGGGTTCTTCGAAGTTTCACTACATGGATGAGTGCAACACAAAGTTCCAAGTGAAATGTTGTCCACAAAATAAAAAGATATTACAAAACTAAGCAACTAACTGTGCATGCCAGAGTTATTAGCATTTTTGTTTATTATATAAGACACAGATTTATTAATCATCGTTGGGTGTATCTCATCCAAACCAAGTGCTACTAATTTTTCTTCCCCGCCCGAAATATCTCTAACCACATAATTTTTTAAATGCATATAATAGACATTATTGATTCCCATTATTTTTAAAGGCATAAAATCGAGATAATTTATTTCCATAATTTTAGCAACGAGACAATCAGATCATCCTCGTGCTTCCTCGGTAGATATTTTAATTATTTTATTTATTATACAAGACGTGGAAAACTTATGGTCATTGGTCACTGTGAACCAAGCTCCTGCTGACGGGTGTAACCCACCTATTGCCACCACCCTTTCTCAGTTCTGCGGATAAATTTCTACAACTACCTACATTTCTCATCTGCAAAAATATGAGATGTGTAACTTTTTTTTTTGTTGTAGAAAATAACTAAAAATTAAATAAAACACATCTTATGTTTATCTCCTTATACTAAAAAATATTTTATTCTCTATCATTTTTTCCTCACATTTAACAAAAATTTATGTCTTAAAATCACTCATTATTTTGACATGTATATTGTTTTTTTATTTTTATAATATATTTTAAAATGAAACCTTCTAAATAAAAGAATGTTGGGGTATAAATTTTTAATTATATATCTTTTTAGGAATAAGTTGCCAATTCGAACAAGTTTCTAGGAGCATTGTTTTAAAATAATATATAAGAAATCTGGATCCAATTTTCCAATATCAATTTCCCTGACTTGTGTTCCCCTTTAGAATTTAATAAATCATTAGTATGTTTGATATTTCTCCACCAACAAGGTCAACAAGAGAATTGACAAGAGACAACGCTCACTCAGAGTCACAGGGAGACTCGAGCAACATTACAAAGAACAACAACATAAAGAAAAATGCATCTAAAAAGTGTTTCTACGATTTAGCTATTGGGTTAGATACTTATTTTATATGTAAAGTTAAAGAATAATTAAATTATTCCTACATATACTAAATAAAGAAATACTTTTATATTCTAAAAATATCAAAAATGTATTTACTATATTTAATTCAATACTTTTTTTATTTACTCTTTAATTCAATACTTGTTTTTATTTAGTATTAGTAGAACATTTTAAAATTGTGTCATGTCCTCAGTCTTGCAACAATTTTAACAACAAATTATCCATCTTGTTGTATCAAGAGACAATCCAAGAAAGAATTTCATTCCAATTCTTAATTTATAGCATCATAAAAATCTATTTTTTTAGCAATGAAGTTTTAAGTCTTTTCTAATGCACCCATATGCTTCATCAATCATACAAGTAGACATATAACAGCAACATAGATAGAACATATTAAAGTGGAAATAATAATAATGTTAGAAGCAAACAAGGGAAAGAGAAGCCTTACATTGACGGTGCGTTGTATGAATTTGGCTCTCTTCTTCGGTCTCTGGGGCAGCTTTGACCCTTTGATGGCCAGAAAATCTTCTTCCTTCTCCTTGTTGGTCAAGGCAATCACGAACTTCGGTGGCCACACCGGTGGAGCAGCATCACCACTACCTGACGGTGACCCACCTTTCTTACTATCGTGCGCAGTATCAGATGATGCTGCAGATTTGTCATTAAGGTGGTTGTTGTTATGGGTCCCCCTCTTATCATGCGCACCCCTGTCCGGTGATGCAATTCCCCTCACCGTCCCGTTGCTATGGTTTCCTTTCATAGCAGCACTTGAACTCTCCAAATTTCTAAATTGGAAAGAAGCAAAAACAAATAAACACAGGCACAACAAATATATGATTCTGTTACCCTTTTCTCGTAACTGTAAAAATAAGGTAAATAGAGAAAACAAATACGCATTAGTAGTTGTTTTTAACAATGGAAAAATAAATAAATAAATGCATAAAAAATACTAAGGGGTAGCTATTTTACGAAATTGACCTTGAGGGTCGATCTAGATCGCAGAGTAAGAGAGGCTGAAATATTGAAAGGTTTTGCGTATAATATGGGCTGTTGTGAATTTGTATTGTGTTTTAATGATTTGGAAAAGGGAAGGGCTGGTATGACTTTTATGTATTTTATTTCACTAATTGGAATGAAAAAGATTAGACATTAGATATTTGAAAGAGAGAGAAAGAGAATGTGATTCCTTAGAAAGGGACAGCAGGTTCTATGGGAGATTTGGAGCCGTTAGATCTAGAGTGCTTTATTTGGATAAATGGAGAGAGAAGATGAGGTTAAGTACGTGTATAAATGTTGGATAGGAATGACCAGATATACCACTTGCTTCCTCATCGGACGGCCAAAAACGGATTTCTTAAACACAATAACTTTTGGTAAACACGTGGAAGGAGAATGACCATTCCATGTTTCCAACAAAGTACTATAGTTGTAGTAATCGGCACGATAATGAGATCTAGATCTACAAGTTGCAAAGCAGTTAGATCTGATCTAGTATGATGAGGGTTGGAGAGGTAAGTTAATGGTACTTTTCTGAGGCCACGAACGTGGATCTTAAAATGCAAAAGACTACTATTATCATTAGACATCATATCTTGTTTACTTGTTTATAAAAAACATATCATTTTGATATTGCTCGTCATGATGATTATTATTATTATTTATTTACTTATAATGCATATACATATGGGTTACATAAATACCAAGCACACAGACAAAAGCATCAGCATCAATCTCACAACAATATCATGAAAATTTGAAAGGGGATAAAGGTTCAATAACCACACCACCGGATATAGGAAAATTTTCAAAGCTAACCACAGCATCAGATATTCTCTCATTAGACACCCATTTGCCCCAAAATATCTTAGCCTCAAAGAGAACTTCGGAGACAAAATAAGATCCAGAGTAGCTTCCTAGCGTATTCATAACTCAATTACAATGCTGTGATATCTCCAAATAAATTTTGAGAGAATAAACGTTCTTAACTCACGCACACAAATATAAGCCTCATAGTTAGTCATCATATATACTCAGGCCCAAATGCATCTTCAATCCTACTTATTAAGAATTAAAATAGAGGTTCATCTCCGCTTTTTTTTACATTCGCAGTAAAATTTGAATCTGAAGATTCTGTGACTGACATGGGAGACTTATATCATTAAATTCACCACGTTCTCGCATCAAATTTCCTAGATCCACCATTTCCAATACACAGAAATCTTCTGAAAAAATTTAGTTCCTACAAGTTTATCGGATATGCGACTAAGTATGAAGGCAATTTGGAATAAAAACAAAAATATATTCATTTACTGAAAACTGAAAATGACAGCAAGCATCTCAACTCAACAACTCACGTTTTTTAACGAAGATCGAGGCAAAGAGCTAAAAACAAAAACTAACACCGAGAGATTCTAGTCCCCAAATTAATTGCTATTATCAAACAACTCACTTTTGTTTAATCATATTTAATTTATTGATTTTTTATATAATATTATGACGTATAAATTATTTCTTAAATTGGAGACGAGTTATCTGTAATTTTGTGGATCTTATTACCTAATATACGATCAATCACAACATTATATAACCCAGAATAAAATAAAAAATATTCATGGAGCAATAATTAAATATATTTTAAAATCCTCATACAATTTGGACAAGATCTGCCATTATGTCATAAACCATGTCACCCACAAATAAAAAAGTATATCATATCAACTAAAAATTAAATATTTTTTTTATTGGTGTTAAACATGGTTTCAAACAGAGTCTGAGACAGAGTACAATTTAAATTAAAGCAAGAAATGAGAAGGGGGAAGAAGTCAGAAAGTGATACCTTAGAATTCTTTGGGGTTGCTGCGGTGAAGGTTGGCGTTGACGGAGATTCGGATATCCGTTACTCTGATTATTATTATTATTGTTAACGTTATTAACAATAGAAGGTGTGGGTGTGGGGTTATTAGAAGAATCCTTATCGGTTCGAACAACTCGACGGTCCACCCGAACCGTTGTCCTCTGAACCGGATTTGAAGAGTTAGTGGGATCTTTAACCTGTACCTTCATGCACCTTAGCCGCTTCCGGTTTCCCCACTGTAAACCCAAATCCGCAGTCCCCGTTTGCCTTATGGTATCAGAGCTGGCCCTCAATAACAACGAACCAGAAGCCGAACCAGAAGCCGAACCGGACCCATCGGTTTTGTCTCTATCTCTAACGCTAGTGAAGTTGTTGTTACTTGTGCCATTGCTATGGTTGTTGTGAAATAACTCTTTATCCATCTCTACCCGCTCCCTGTCATAATCAATAATAAGGTAAAGTTACAAGGGTTATTAGTGGAATAACAAATAACAAAAAGGAGATTTTTACTATGTTCATGATACAATAAAAAAGATTATAGTAGATTTGTATTGCTATATATGCATCTACAAATTCCGTAACAAAAGGGGACACTACTTCCACGTATTTATTCTCAATTTATCATACAGAACCGAGAGCTTAGGTTATGAAACTTTTTTTGACAAATATAAAAAGATAGGATTCAGTTTGCACATGAAAAGAGCCTGTGAGTTAGTTTTCTCTCCAGTTTGCACTTAATTTGAGAGGATGCAGAAAACAAAAAATGAGTGAAAAACATAAACATTTGGAAGGTTCAATTGTTTATCTTCTTAAAGCGATATAGTAATCAAGTAGTAGCTCACCAATCAAACAATAACTTCCATGGATATAAGGATTTCAAGGATTGAGGAAGATTAATTGTGCTAATTTTGCTCTTTAACAAAATCAAAGAGAAAATGAGTAAGATTTCGCTTCACAAAGTGTGACCAGAAGGGAGAAAATAGGACAAAAACACAGTTTTTCTTCTATCATAACCGAGAATGGAACTGAGAAATTAAAAAAATAAACTGAAAATGAAGCGAGAACATTTAAATCAAAATATTTGCAAGGGGGAGATCCATAAGGTAGGTGAAAAACTAAAGACCTATGAAAATCAATGCATTGCCAAAAACTTAATAATCAATTTCTGATGTGAAAATAGCAACAGAACAAGAGGATAAAAAATTTCAATATCTGAAAGAGATGAAGAGAAGAGGCACAGAAAAATTAAAACCGTTGAAAGAAAAGAGAGGAATATCAAAATCGGATTAACTATTGAAGCTAGATTGCGATGAAAATCAACTATTTTCAATGTATTCTGATAGTTTCTCAATTCTCACCAAAGTTAATCTGATTATTCCAAACTCCACCAGAGAAGAACGGTGATTCAGTTCAAAAGTTTTGAAAAATGCAAATCTGTTCCAAAAATCAAAGTCGTAAATGCATTTAAGAGCTTCGATCTGCAACCACTGCTACAAGCAACGGAGTTCAGAGTTCATAAATCAGCCAGCTTTTCAATGGATCTGCAGATTCCAAAAATCAAACACAGAAATAACTTAGCACAGAGGTCAAACATCAAATAGAGAAAGAGAAATAAAAACTCTTCTCTCTCAAATCAAAACCTTAAAAATTGAAATTCATCATCACCTTTGAATATCACAATGAACGAAATGAAACCTTTTTCCACTCAAAATTTCACAATGAATTTCGGATAAATTTCATCAAACACAGATAAACCTGCAAAAAAAATAAAAAAACAAGTAAAAATTAGCGATTTTATTATCATCCATATCCATTAAGATAAGAAAAATAAGAAACAAAATTACAAATTGAATGTGAAAAAAGCCTCATTCAATGTTCAAAAACTAGCAGATCCTCAACATTCACCTTTCACTAATAACAATTCAGTTCCGAAATTCCACACTTTTGTTCAATTCAAAATGATGTAAAAACCACAACAAAATTCTTATGTGATTATAAAAAAGCGTAACATAAGATAAGAGAGAGTTTCTTCTTCTTCTTATTGAGATAGAACAAAATGCTCTGTTTCTTTCTGGTAACCCTTGTTTATATACATCTTCTACCACCTCCTGTAATTTGTGACCGTAGATCAAATATTTGACGGCTCTGATCTATCATCGCTTCAACCATGGATGGAAACCCGTTACGTCGTTTATTCGTGCCGTTCCGCTGTTATGTTTTTAACGACGTTAGTCAGATTAACGGAATCTGTAGAGTCGTGAGATCCCAAATCCCAATTATTAATAACTCTTTATTTTTTATATTAGTTTAGTTAATCCTCTTTATCGCGCGCAGAAATAATTTAACTAGGGTTAGTTAACTTGACCTTGGTTAGTCCTACATTAACGATTAAATTAGAAATTCCGATTTTTTTTGCCGATGCTATATAAGACTAGTTCTCCTAGAGATAGTTCTGCTTTATCAAACGGTCCAGTTTTCTCACCAATGAGTTGCTACTTTATGTGTCTGTCGATTATAAAGTATTATATTAAGTTGAAAGTTAAAGATTTAATTTATAAAAGCAATATTTGTTGCATAGATAACATTTCGAAAATGATTAACTTATTATTTATTAGATAAGAGTACTATTAATTATACTAAAAAATGGTCCAATTTTTTTAAGCACGAGAAGAAAGGAGTATACATGCCAGTGTAGGTGAAGTATTGATAATCCAAATTGCATATTCATATTTTTGTTATTTGAGCAATTTATAATGAGAAAAATTATATATGTTCATATTATATAATTTTTATATATTATCACTGTATTATTATTATTTATCATTTTTTTAATATATTTGTTTCTTCAAAAAGTAATATAAATAAATATTAGATGATATATTGTCTATATATAGATCTTTATATTAACACAATAGATATTACATTTATTTATAACTACTCATAAAAGTGATAAAACATATGAAGAAATTTTTTGGGAATGTTAATAACCTCAATCTATATACTATGAATAAAGTAAAAAATATATTAAAGTGATAATTAAAATGGGAGAAGTGGAATATGTTGTTAATTTGGAATTTGAGAACAACAATATAATTTAATAATTCTTGAGTATATTTTAAATGTGTATTATATATGGCACTCATCCTATATAGTATACACATTGTAGATTATAGGCACCAAAGTAAAATACAGTTAGAATATTTTATACATGTATAATAATACTAAACAATTATTGTGCTAAATACATTAACGTAAGAGTGAGTGACTCAGATTTAGTGTAGCTCAACCAGTTTATAATTAACTCGAGTTAAGTTTAATATTAACTATTTTCAGCTCAAACTCAACTCAATTAAAGTTCATTCGGCTCATTAGCATTCAGATCATTTTTATGAAATTTTAATAATTATAAATACATCTTATATTTACAAATTGATATATATATATATATATATATACTAATTATAAAATAATTTCTATATATGTAGAAATATATTATGGAACCATTTCATTTGAACTATACTTACTCAAATATGATCCATTTATTTTAATAACTATTTGCAGAATTACAATGTAAATACTAAAGAAAATCCCATTGTCCTAGTAGTGTCCCACTTATATTTACAGAGACTGAACAAGGAATCATTACTATTTACCAATGCATAGCATGTATATACAGTTATATATATTACATAATGTAACAACAATTAAGAAATAACTCATATAAACAAACTGAATTTAAATGAGCCTTATTCCAATTCACATTGCTCTTTACTATTGCACATTTTGTGAATTATGCACTGAAACTGAAGCTGGGACTGCCAGAAATGCTGATGCATGCTTGTGATGAGGCTACAGCCATTTGCTTATTGTGTATTCCTGCATTGCAGATGTTTGCAAAGGACCTCATATGTTTCATGCCATATTGAGATAGGGATCCACAATGTGTCTCAAAAGTCCTTACCTGCATTAAAAATAATAAAAAATGATTAAGGGTAGGGTATATACCATTGGGTCATAAACTAAGTGAACAAGATGTTTCATTTTTAATCCCATGTTCAATTTCCACAATGTTGTAAATATGTCAGCTACAGAGTTAGAGTGTATTGGGTTGAGATTATTTTTTCTAAACAAGAAAACATCTTTTCAAATTCTTGACATAAATCTACATCTTGAGGTGTTTGACAAAGATATAATCATAATCCTAGCATGTTTTTGAGTGAAAATAGGCATAAATTTTAAGTTTCACTTATGGACATTCCAGATTATCAAATTTGATAATTGAACCAAACGCGCTCAGGGTTTATTTGCGAGTTGTGTTTTAGAGAATGAGGAAATGAAAAGAAGACTTCAGAGTCATCTCACAAGTGTATTTTATGAATCTGAAGTCTTTAATTTCCTTTCATTCCCCTCGAAAACCTAACTCGAAAAACAATGAAAGAGATACTGAGGTTCCAGGCTCTCACTATTGTGGCCTAGAGTCTAGAGAGTAGTTATTCACACAATTAGAACACATCACAATATACAACTTTATTGTTGCACCAAGGCTTAAGCAAAATATCATTGATTCTAATTCTATTTACACTATATTTAATCAAAAGGAAAAAAGAAAGAAATTAGATCTACTACATATCAGCATTAGAGAAGCAGAGTTATCAAATATAGTACCATGGTTTTCAGGCAGAGCCAGTCATCAACAAGTGGTTTCCCAGCAGGTCTAACACTGTTGAGCACTTCTGGACCCTTTTCAATGCCAAATAAGAGCTTTCCAATAAGTTGAACCATGTTGTCTACATTTGTCCTGTGAGACATTGCTTCCTGAATTTGTTTTTGAGCTTCAATTTTCCTAAGAGAGCCCTCGGGAGCTCTGCGGAACTGGCAATGAGCAATGACGATGAAGTCAAGAAGATAAAATATAATCGAGTAATATTAATTGGACAACTGATTCAGACAACTTTTTTCGATAGCTAATAATTTTATAAACTAAGTACACAAGCTATGCTAAAAAGAACTACAAAGATGTCACGAGAAATTGTCCTTAATAACATGCTTAATATATTAAGCAAATACTCAAAACATATGGTTAGTGGTATTTAATTCATGTATTCTCAATTCTTATGGCTTAATCAACAAGTCAATATGATGTGTATCACTATCACATATCCTCAATAGTTGTCACTTAATTTCTCCACCAAGCTTCATTAATTTTTAATCATAAGATTCTGGTTCTGTTTAGTAATAGATAAATATACCCATTTCATATCATGATGAGAACATGATTAAGCATTAATTCATGAAATGAAGAATAAATATTGCATATATAGGATACCTTCTCCCAAAAATGGACGAGATCGGCATCGCGTTGGTTGACTGATTTTGAAGGTGGCTTCAACGAGTTTTCATCCACAAAAGTAATGTTATCATTGGCAGGATTTGTACCTAAATACAGGTAGAGAAAATCCTTGCTAAGTCCTACATCACCATATTGCATCACATGAGAGCCATCATATGCATTTCCATTGATAGTTCTCTCCTTAACCTGCAAGCAAAGTACAAAAAAGGCATCTGTCAAACAGTTCAAATATATCGTCTACCGATAATCCTTAAAATTAGACAGAGAATTCTATGAAAACAGACTAAAATTTCCCACATCTACTTAAGCAATCAAGGTATTAAAATGCATTCTTCAGTTTATATCAGCTGATTGTGTGAAGCAGTTAAATCAAGGTAGCAACAGGATCTTACCAATTTATATTGTTGGTGCAATGTTTCTGTTCGCAAATTGTGTATATCGCTGCGCACAAGATAATTTAATTAGTCCAGTCAAGATCTTACAACATATAAAAAATGATTTTCTTCTGATCTAATAATCATAAAAAGGGGGGCAAGTGCCAAAAATAAATTAGAACAGCTTATCATAAACTAAGTGTTCAACAAAATACAAATATTAGGTACTCTCCAAGTGTTTCATTGTTATGCACTTACCTATCTTCCATCCAAGCGATACTGTAGAGGTCGCCTAAGCAAGTTGAATATTCCGGAGGAGGACTAGGATACTCTCCAGGGCAATATGTACCCCAACTACTTTCTTCTGCATTTGAAGCTGTTGTTGCATAGATATTCAAACCTTCTGGAAGAAGACCTTCAAAGATACTCCCAGATTCACATGCCTCCAGATAAAATACCTTCACCGCCATCACATAACCGAAACAATTATTGAACTTCCGAAAGAAGGATTGTTAAAAGAAAGATATGAAAATGATAATTACTAGTGATTTACCAGGCTTTCATATGTTCCTGAAGCATGCTTCTTCTTCAAAACTTCATTCAGTTCATCTGCATATATGTAAGGACCAACAGGAGTACCTGAAATCCACCCCCATGTTAAAAATGGAGCACAAAGTTAGAAAAATTGAAAGGGGCACATAATCAAGCAATAAGCATGCAATCAATTAAACAACTACAAAAAATACACTGTCAGTAATAACCATAAGCACAGCCTATAAATATACCAACAATGCGTTGGTCTAGTAGTATAAAACCTCTCTAGATCCCCATAAAGATCAAGAGATTTAGGGTTCAATTTATGGGAGCGACACTTGTTTTGAGGGACAGCTACACAACCCAAAAGGGATCAGTTCCTACCCATAAGGTGGGGAGATACATTGGTCGTTCAAAAAAAACAACTCATGTACCATGCTGAAATGCATATAAACAATCAATTCAATCCATGATTTTTCATTACAAAGTTTGTATGAAAGAATTCATAGCTACTAACCTAGGATCCCTGGACCACCATGATCAGTATAGTATATAAATATATGATCATTGGGTCCACTATTCACAACCTTTCCACTGCCACCTGTGAGAGCTGATTTGTTTCCAAGTAAAGCAGCATAGAAGTTCTGAGCAGTAACATCTGAGCCAGTGTAATCCTAACATTTAGAAATAAAAAGAAAAGCTCATGTTAGGAGATTTTCCTAACACTATCAAACTTGAAAATCGAAGGCATTGGTGTAGTGGTTAAGACCCGTTAGATCCCAGAAAAACCAAAAGATCAAGAATTTGATTGTGAGCGACATTTGTTAGGAGGGTAACCATATACCCGGCATACCCTCGGTATTTCAAAAAAACTTGAAAAATGAAATAGCAATAGGATATTGTATGGTAAAAACCAAGATAAGTTTACCTTTGGAACTCCTTCATAAACATCACCCCCATCAGGTTTGTTAATGATTACTCCTGGCCTTGGATTCTCTTCATTGAAAGCAATGTCATCAAACATAAAAACAATGATATTTTCTTCTTTCACTCCACCTTTCCTTAGTATTTGATAGGCGTGACAAACATCAGCCTAATGAAACAAAAATGCTTAAAATTAAAATTAAACTGATATATTGAAATCTTATATCACTATAATGTTAATGTTTTATTGGTACATCTATCTTTTAGGATTATGCACTATTTTCTTCTATTTAAACACAAAACAATACCATATATATATACATTTTGTTATGTTAAGACTTGTTCAATACCAACAATATTACTAATAGTAATACATGCACCACTTGATACAATAAGACATGTTCCATCATGGTTTGATAGATAACCACATGTCAAAAGTAATTTGACATATCACTCAACAAAGAAATAATGGAATTTTGATATACGGTTACGTATATTTGAATTAATATAGTATTATTATATTTAGGATTTCGTCATTTTCATTTTATTTGAATTTATCTATAATTTATTTTGTTAGTTATTTTTTAAATTTGTCATCTTATTTTTTGTAATAACTTCTGTTTGTATAATAAATTATTTGAACTGACTCATATTTAAGTTTTATAAATCTTTATCATGCCAATTTTTTTTTACGGTATATAAGGTAATCTATACTATATTATTACCAACAAATCATATATGCATGGCATGATGACTTCTAAAGTAATTGTTAAAAGAATCAGAGTCAATTGTAGTATTGTTAACTCAGTTAAACTCATAAAAGGTTACACGTATATGTATAGATATAAAATACTTATGAATTGAAATATAATATTTATGTATCATTTATTATTTATTTGTATTACATTTTTTGAAAAATTAATGTTACTTAAATATGAGTAGTGAATAATTATTTTACATTGTCGATACATACATTTTTTCTCTATAAATTATACCTGATGCCTATAATTCCAGTAGCCATTGGAACCAGCAAATAAAATGGCCCACCTAGTCCCTTGGATGTTATCATCATGTAAAAACCTTGAGGCTTGGGTGGAGGGCAACCGGAGAACATCTCCGGCGAGGTCACGGCTACCGGAAACAAAGGCTAGAATGATGGTGAAGAGAAAGAAGAGAATTGGCAATGAAAAAGAATCCATGCTTAAGAGTGAAGAGTGAAGAACAAGATAATATGATAGAGGGAAATGAATGAAGGAGTAAGGGTATTAAATAATAGTGGAGTGGTAGTAGCGTGGGGACATTAAATTGGATAGTTTGCTGTTATATGGTTACATACATTTAGGGGGTTTCTTTGTGGGGCCTAAGATGTTGCTCTTTCACATTACATAGGTCATGATGGAACAAAATTTTCTCTTTAACTCAATAATTCATACCATTCTCATTACAAGTATCATTTGCATGGCTGTCTCATAAAGGGGTATTACTCTATGTTAATGTTTATGATTAATTGGAAAAAAATATTTAAGTTAAAATTTTAATAGTTAAATATTTTTCTGACTAATTATAAATAGTGGTACATAAAATGATACACTTTTGAAACAGAAGTTATTCACACCATTGACATAGTGTTGCAATATTTAAATGGTAAGTATTGAAAATGCATAAAAATGCTACCTATTTCTATATAAAAAATCCAAGAACCAACTTGTTAAAAAAATATATTGGTAATCATATTATTTTACATATATTTTCAAAAAATTTCAAAAAACTAAAAAGATAATAACTCAAATAATAACTAAGAAAATAAATATAAACTATTTATAAATTAAAAAATATAAGTACTGAATACATTATGAAAATCAATTAAAAAGTTAATATATCTTATTAATTACTTAAAAATGTCAGACTCAAATGCTTATTACAGTATGGTCCACTTGAGGCATATTAGACCCTCACAGTATAATTGTTAAAAGTAATGGTATTTTTATAAAAAAATTCACTTCTTACATTTCTTCGCTTTTTCCATGCCATCTTCTTGTTTTATCACATCACTTTTTCTACATCTTTTTTCTTGTACTTTCTATAGAAAAACAGAGTGTAGAAGAAACATTTTCCAATCATAAATTATGAAGTTGAATGTAGCTTTCCACTTTATCAGCCAAAATCCGTGGACAGAATGGAATCATTGGAATTCTGGTCGATGTGGCCTTTCCTACACAATTGAAAGTCTTACAGATATTTTCCTTTTAAATGGAATCCTGTGCATTCATATTGGTTTGTGTTTTATTTTTAGTGCCGTGTCCACAAACACTTATTACTTACCGACTCATATTTTTATTCTTTAGGTTGAATATTTAATTTGTATATATTTTATTTTAGAAAATTATATTATATTTTTTTGCATTTAGTTTACAAGATACTATAAATTATATAAATAAAAAAATGCAAAAATGAATTGTGATATTATTAAAACTTTTATTAAAAATTATATTAGTAGTTTGATAATTTTTAGTGTACTTAATGTCCTCTAACTTTCATTAATATTTCTTTTACTGTATGAAAAATATTATAATAATAGTTAATTAGAATGATAAATAGGCAAGTAAAAATAACATCATATATGTAGTCAAAATATGTTTTTGACTTTATATATACTATAGATAAATGAATGTTTTGTTTGATGTACATGATTATTTATTTGCAGGGTTGTAAATTATTTGAATTTAGTTGAATTTATGTTTAGTTCAAAAAATTTGACTCTCAAAATTCAATTCAAGTTTTATACAAACTATTTTTCCAACTTGAACTTAACTTGATTGGTGTACTTTGCAAACTCTTCGGTTCAACTTACTAGTTTGATTGGTCTAATTCGTAATTTGAATGATGATTATTTATTTACTATGTATAAGATTAAAGATTATATATAATCGAGATATCTAATGAAACTATATTTGGTTTAAATTTGTGTCATTTATTTGACAATTACAATTTTTAGCTCAAATTTAAGTGTCCAATTTGTTTAGTTTAATTAACAATTGAGTTTTGAATAAATGTGGATTCATTTTTAATCACATTTATTTTGGCATGCCTATGGTTGGAAAATTGTTACATGGTATGGTGTAATGCTATTTACGGTCTAATTTAAGAATTAATTAAGTTTTGTCTATATAACATCCAATGATATTAAAATATCAGACCGCCTATTCAACTAAAAAACCGGTGAACTGGACCCCTAACCATATGGCATGGTCTTTGGACCAGATGAGCATCAGAGTCAGTCAAAATCAGACCAAACCATGCAATTTTGGGTGAAACTGGCAACCAATCGAGTTGATACTAAACCCATTGGTTCATGAAAAAAATATTTTTGTACGACCAAGCCAAAATGACATCATTTTGCCACGCAAGTTACCCACATAAAGCACTTTTCTTCCTCAAAAATCCCCTTTCTTCTTCCTTCTATATCTCACAAATCCTCCATCGAGTCTTCACTGTTTCTCCATCGTTCATGTCATGTCTCTAAACGTATCTCTATCGTTTCACAGATCCATCCTTCATCAAGTCTCCACTGTTTCTCTATCGTTCCCGTCATGTCTCCAAACGCATCTCTATCATTTCATAGATTCATCCTTCATCGAGTCTCCACTGTTTCTCAGCCATTTTGACCGATACCAAACAAGAGGAATAATAGTTATTCAACGTTAACAATGAAATGTGTATTTTTGGAGAGAGATAATTAGAAGAGGAGTTGAGAATAAAATAAAATGGAAAGTTAAAGCATTAAAATAGAGTTTTCTACTTTCTTTTTATCATCAACTTCTAAAGAGAGAAATAGAAAGATAATAACCTTTGGGAAAAACAAAAGTTAGAATATGTTTAGAAATAATTAATTAAATGAGAGAAATATTTATAATTCTTTCTTGATTTTATGATTCAATTAATTTAGACACATTTGATAACCACTCTTGTTTTATATCGAATGTATCACCACCTTAATTTTAAAGTTTCAAACTTATAATATGTTTTGTAGATTGAGTTGTTTGTCTATGAGAATTTTTAGTAGACTAAATATGAATTATAAATTTAAATATATAAATAATAGATTTTTTTTTTACATGTTTATATAAACATGTATGTCCAGTTTAACTGGTTTAATTATTAAATTACTGATTGAACTACTAAATCTCTATATCAGTGTTCTAACCGGTTTGATGACTGATTTGATGTTAATATCATTGGTTAACACACAAAAATAGTGTTTTGAAATTGGTTCCTACTTCCCAGATCTCTCTCTAAGCCCTTAATCTACGTAATTTTGAATTAGCCCTTTTGTTCACTTCCAAATAATTAATGGTGGGCCTAAGAAGAAGAACAGGCCTATGAAAAATCATTCCTTCATTCATCATCGTCTTCCTCAATAACCAATTTCAGAAACTATATACCTTTGTTTACTCATTCCCATTAACCCAAACACAAGAAACAAACCCATCTTTAACAACTTAGGGTTTTTTATTTCATTATAGAAGAAACCCCCCCTCTCTCTCACACACACTTTTACTCATTCATTCAAAATCACCGAACCACCGCAACTTACGGCGTTTGCGATGGAGGACGAGGAGAACATTCTAGAATCCATTCTCGATGACGACGTCGAAATGATTGATATTGAAGAAGGAGAATTGGTCGAAGACCACGATTTGCTTCAAATCAGTGCTGCTGTTGAAAGAGGTGATGATATTAATATCAGCGAAGTAGATAAGGGTTCTGACACTAAGAATCGTAAGCGTAGAGTTAACAAAAAGAAGAATAAGAAAAAGAGAAAGAATTCTGGACCTAATGCTGCTATTAATATAGACAGGTTAATACTCTTTCTATGTTCTTAATTTTTAATGTATTGTTTTTTGTTTTGTTGTTGCTCTGAATAAGTGAATAATGTCTCAGAATGTGATTATTTATAGTTTAGCTTTCGATTTTACTTGTTTATGTATGAAATTAGATTATATTTTTTCTTTCATAGCAAATTCCAGTTAGCTATTCAGGTTTATGCATCTGTTGTTATTATTTAAGCAAACATGAAGAATTGCCTGTAATCTATTAGTATTGAATTACTCTTAAAATCCTTGCCATTTGGTGTACGCAAGATGCATTGGTTCTTATCTCTTTGGTTGAGAGTGGAACCAGAATTTTCTGTTCTGCTATGTTCTACCTGTAATCTATCGATATTGATGGGTTACTGTACCATAGTTACTAGGAATGCAGGCAGCTATTGCATTCACATGAATACATGAATTTTATCAACCATTTCATTCACATGAATGCATGAATTTCTAACAAATTAAATACTGTATTCAGGTTTGTCTTGGATACATGTCGGCGTCTGAAAGAGAAAAAGTCATACATGGTATACACAGCTGTAGGTTGCCTTGGGCTTTCTGCATTAAGCGATATCATTAAAGAGGTAGTGGAATCTTATCATGCTCTGCAACATTGATTTCATATTGAAAGCTTACTCCTTTATTAGTTATTCTATACATTTTTCTATGAAATACTGTGCCCACTAGGAAGTTGGAAAACAATTTAAGAACACTCTAGAGAATTTTATCGCAAAAAAGACGGAACCACCTAGAGATTAATGAATCATATGTACTTGAAGATATTTCTACTCAGGATCTACAATCCAATCCTCTTGATTTTCCATTGTCAAAAGTTGCTCAAGGATATATAATTTCGTAATTGGGATTCCTTTTGTATTCTTTCAATTGAATTTGTTTATGGTAGAGTATGGTGGTGTTTGATGGGACGCCAGGGACGGGTAATGGTTCTCTGCAGCATGCGCAGTTGCTAGCATTAACTTTATTATCCATTTTATTTTATATTAGCCACTTGAACAGCTCTTGGGGTGCTTTCCTCAATCCCAGTTATATCTTTACAAATGTTGTTGGGGTTAGCTATTGCTATTGATGGTATAAAGATGAGATATTTGCTTGCTGCAGACTCTCTATCCTCCCGTCTTCATCTAACTGGAATGTGCATTGCGTTTTTTTGAAATAAATTGTTCTTCTTGTGATTTATTATCCTTTTAACATGGGTGTGACTTTGTGTCCAAGAAGAGTAAAAGACTTATTTTACTCGCCTGTTATAAGGATAGGTGAGAATTCAGATTGTACCTGATTTGGGTTGGCCTTGAGCTGAGTATGCTTATCCGCTTTTTATAGCACCATACACAGATTCATAATTCTGATGCGTACAGTTTGTCCCTAACCTGCAGATTTTTATTATAGAAGCTAGGTTGCTCCTTCCAATCCTCTGCTTGAGCTTTGACGTTCCTGGTTGACGAACTACTTCATTATTTAATTGTTGTGAAGGTTGATATCTATTTTTCTCTTCATTTTGCTCTCCTAAATGGAGCGGCTGGAAAAGTCAGAGACATTTATGAATAAATATCATATCATTAGATTGAAGATTATCTAAATTTCATGTCACTTTTGAGTTCTGACAGGACCTCTGTTTTGTAATATTGTAACATACTTCTGTTAGTTTCTAATTAAACTACATTGCTGAACAACTAAAAGTTAAGGGAACTATTGATGGTACAAAGATAAGATTTTAGTTTAAACATGGTTGCCATTGGTTAGAAACACCATTGGTTTTTTGGGTGTCCTTCCTGGATTATGCAGCCTTCTAAGGGTTTAGATTTTGGCATTTGCATGATCACGCAGTGAGGACTTTTTGGTTGAACCAATGAACTTTTTAAATATCTCGGCCTATGAAGTATGATTATGTCAGTTCTTCCCTGTTTCTTATTTTTCATTTGATTAGTGAAGGGGTTATGCTTATTATCATCATATATATATATCATACACTCTTCATGTAATTACAGTAGATGATGTCATCTGTTTCCATGTTGCTGAATTGAATCTCTGAATGTGGATTTGTTTTTCATATTTAGTTTTCTTTTCTAAAATGTCAAAGTTGATACATCATAAACTTGTATAATGAAGAGTGAATATCACAGGTGGATGCAATACAGGCTTGTGGAGGCCAGAAGACTGCTGATGATAAGCGCTTCCGGACAGGGGGTGGTGTATTGTGGAACATCATTAAAGTTCGAGAGCCACAGGCCTACAAAGAGATAATGAAAAAGGCAAAGGAGTTCGAGGTGCCTGATTAACCTTTACATTTTTAGTTCTTGCATGTTTTCTTTTTATATTTATGTTCCTTGCATGCAATGATAGTGGTGATGATTGTGGATGCGTCTGCTGACCAGTATGTGAGAAGTGGGTAGAAATTGTTGGATCCTTTAGTACATTCTTGGGAAGAGGGGTAACATGGGTGGTGAATCTGGTCATGTGTACAATGAAAGGAAGAGAAGGAGTAGTCATGAGTGTTAACAGAATGCCCATGTGGTCTGAGTAGAGATAAGGTCACAGGCAGGAGAGGATTTTTTAAGGAAGAATTCAGTTAGTGTGGATAGGATAGCAAACCCTTGATTGCTACTCTATCTTTTCTTTATTTTTCAGTTTATACAGTGCGAGGTATACTTGTATTGTATAGATATCCCCCTAAACTAATATCTTTATAATATCAGTGAAGGAGAGAAGTATTTTTAAGTTGTTTTGTATGTTAGAACTATACCTGATTTCCGATTTCCCATCAGAAATATTGTAATGGACTAATGGGTTCTTTTCACAAAGACTGGGTGGGTAGAATTCAGGACCTTGTGTGCTCCTGTAGCTACTACTTTAACAAAATCTTTATCGTAAGAAGGGATTTTGTTTCTAAGAAAAGTAAACAGATTCTCTTGTAAAGCCTACCCTCTAGCGAAAGCGAGGGAAGGATTAAATTTTCATTGATTAAATATTCTCCTTACTTGAAAACCTCTCTCTATAAAGAGCCTGAAGACTAAAAGCCTCAATGTTCTCCATGTGGAGGAGGCGCATTTTTTAGTATCATAGACTTATAGTATAGGCCTATTAGCCATCTATCTTGACTTGCTATTTACATGGTTTCTGATGTGAGCATTAAGCTATTCCAGAAAATTGTTGAGGCAAATTGTCAGGGGAGATTCTGTGTTTGATATCATTTTTTAAAATTCTTTGTTCAAACCAAGTTTACTGTGGATTGTTTCAGTCAGCCTTTTCCATCAAGCATATCATGTGCAACTTTATGTTTTTCTTTTCTTCTTAAATTAGTATCATGAATATCCATTAATTAATGAGCAACTCAGGCTATTAAGATTGTTATTTACTTTTTAATAATCACTTTCATTTGTCATTGCCCATCTTGTTTATAATAATGCAGAAGCAATTCAGGCACCCAAATGTTAAGCAACCACCCATGCAAAAGAAAGAGGATGATTCTCCAGGAGTGGCCTTTACACTTTTATGTGGCAATGAGGGCAATGTTTCAGACAGTTCATTCCCTAAATCCCAAAAGCAAGATCAACATGAACTATCAGCTTCAGAAGAGAAACATGTCTCTGTTCATGATAGATTAAGGATACCTGTCTCTTACGATGATGACTTGCTTGGATCTAATGCAGATAATAATGCAAACTGACCACTGATGAAAGTGTTCATCCCGTGACATGTTTTTCTCATTTATGTCATTGATGGTGGTATTTTTTCATTTGTGTCATTGATGGCGTTTTTTTCATCTATGTCATTGATGGTGTTTTTTTCATTTGTCATTGATGGTGTTTTTTCATTTATGTCATTAATGGTGTTTTTTTCATTTATGTCATTGATGGTGTTCTTCATCCTTGGATGCTACAACCTTCTTTCTTCTGTTCTCTTTGCTCTTTTTTACCTTTCTTTTTTTGCTTCTGTGAAACAGATTTCATAGATAGAGCAGTATTCCCATGTGGATTTTGTCCTGAAGGATTTTGTCATTTGTGTTGAAAAAGGAGGATATTTGCCAGGACATAATTATCTGGATTTCTGAAATACTTATAGGATGAAACAAAAAAATCTGTGGAAAATTTCTGGTTAGTTTTAGTATTAGTATGAAGCTCTGCACAAGAGTTTCAATTGATGAATTATGGATCAGGAATTATCATAGGAGAAAGAATTAACAACTAGAGAAGCTCCCTGGTCATGCCTAGTAATTTCAATTTCTTGTACCCTACATCAATTTACCTGGAATGTTTATAATCTGGTATACTTTTCAATCAACATCATTGTTGTGGACTTGTGGTCTGCAATTACACATTGTAGCTAGGCCTTAGAAAATGAGTAAAATCAGTTTTTTACATTGCTTGCATTTTCTTTATACACCAATGAACCTTAAACCTGTCATATTTACAGACACACAGTAACATAGTTTTCCCCTTTCCCCTGTGATTCCTTCTACATTAAGAGGCCAAATACAGTGATATCATCTCCACTATTGATGCATATTATATTCTTTACATTCTTGCTATACAAAAATGGAAAGACTTTAATCTTGAAGCATTGTTATTGTAATGTTTTGTTTTATACTATCAATCAATTATACATCACCAAATATTTAATAAACATTATATAATTAGTTGAAAGGGTAAAATGCTTTTTACACCTACCCCATCACTTGCAAGAGTGGCATGAAATATCTGGTTTGAAAATGAATTCATGACCTTTATGCAGGAAATCTCCAAAACCTACCCCATCACTTGTAAGTAATACCTAAAACAAGGTTGACCTAGCCCTTCTCCTTAGTGATCATGAACTTCTCCTTAGTGATCATGAAGATCATTGCACCACTAACAACACACATATGCTGCATTGCAAAGGTAATTACAGCAGCTACATTATTTTCTTGTGGTAAACACAACATAACTACAACTACAATCACAATTAAAATTTTGAATTCACAACAAAGCACGAGTTGAGCTCAAAATCAGCCTTACCAGACTTCCCATCTCTTTCATTTTCCACAAAATTGGATGAATCTACTAGCAAACCTGTTATGTTCTATTCACTTGTTATTTCTAAGATAACAATCTCTTCCATTAGATCATGTTTTCTAATCACCAGTTTTATGCCTCCCAGTCATTTTTTTTGCTATGCCAAAAACAGGAACAACTATTTTCAATGGAGACATTATAGAAGCATCATGTATTTCATATTTATTGAAATATTACAGAAGCATCACATCTATTAATTACAACATTTCATAAACATCAATTCTATTCATTGCAACATTACAGAAACCTCACTTTTTAAACACAAAAAATATAACTATTCTTGTGTCAAATATTTTGATATAACAAGAATTATTTCAACAATTTGCTCAATAAATCGAACATATTGTGGAAGCTTGGACTTATCAGGATAAGGAGGATCTTGTGGATCCTCTCCTGAAATACAATATTCAATATTTGCTATAACAGAAGCTGCAGACGTTATAACACCAAAATAATCTCGTGCTTTCAAACGTTCTTGAGTATCCATAATTTCACCGAGGGAGCCACTTTCGTCACCAAAAAGATACAAACAATCCTCATAATGAGATTTTGCTTCAAGATCCTTTCCACTATGTGCAATCAATGACTTGATCAACTTGATTGTTTTTGTTATATTTCCAAAAACTACCTCAACAGTATAATTTGCAAGACTGCCTAGGTCTGCACCTTTTGCTCCACTAGGCTTTGAGTTCAAAATTTTTGAACAAAATGAAGGGTTTTGGACTTCTTTGCAAATGATATTTACATCCACAACTTTTGATCCAAAGGTAGATTCAGCAAATAAAAGGAATGTTAGCAAAATGAAAGAGATTAATGAAGGTTTAGAGGAGAAATGATAAGCCATTCTATCTGAAGGAATTAGGTTAAGAAAGGAAAATATTGAAAAAAATTGCTAAGCAAAGAGAATATATATGAAGCAAGTACAAGGGTGTTAACCCACAAAGAAAGGAAAAACAGCAACAAAACAAAGAAGTGACAAACAGAAATAGCAAAAAAACAGCAGCAAGGAGATCAGCAGAAAACAGAACAACAGAAACAACACTATATGAGTTGTTAGGAGTTATAATGTCACCTTTAGGTTAAGGAGAAGGGTTTAAGGAATAGAATGTAGGAGGTTGTTGGTTCGAGTCTCACCTATACCCTCCACAATAAAATTATTGCATATAAATGCACCTTTTGTCGAACATAGCAAATTTAAAAAAAAAAATGGAGTTATAAGGTGGTTTAATCTTAAAAGGAAGGGGTGGAGTGAAAGATGTTGAAGGTTCGAGTCCCACCCACAATAAATATGAACATACTAACGTTTATCGATAAAAAAATGGGATATCAGTTGTAGCTTAAAGTGCCCTTCTAAGGGTCATGCCCCAATTTATAAATACAAAAGGATTTAATTTCATAATGGCAGAAAAACAAGACCACAATCTAATCTGAATTAGGCCATGAGTTGTGGATATAGCTATACTCTTTTCCACCAAATGATGTGATAAAACTGCATGTCCCAAACATGTGTTCTATAGATTCATATCCTGAGAACCGAAAACACAAACCAGTTCGTATTCATTCTGAATAATGGACCTCCAATATGCCTTTCACAAATTAACTTTATTTGATTTTTCTGTTTTTGGTATTAGTATTTATAAATGCACTAAACATCTCATATTGCATTTGGTACAATGAACTTAAAGCACATAATTTGAAACTTTAACTTCTTGGAATTATTATTCATAGAAACTGTTAATTTCTGAAAATAGAGATACATGTCTTGAAATTTGAAACAATTTAATGAACCTAAAAATCGTAACAATCACATGATAAATGAATCAAGCGAAATTATTATTCTATTCTCCGAAGGTAATTGCCCTCAGTTGCTCTTTTCTTAGTCTGTTTCCGTTTGCAGCAAGGCAATCATTGTTCAGAAAAAGGTGAAAATTAGGTGAGTTTGGTTTCAAGAAATATTTTCTATTTCTATTCCCTATTTTCATTTTTAAGAAACAATTTTCATTTTCACGTTTTCATTTTCCTGAAAATATGTTTGTTATTATCATTTTCATTTTCATAACTATGCACTCTAAACTTTATAAACCAGGATAATTATTCATGCAATGAATCCAATTCTAAATTCTAATCACTAAAGTAGTCAAACTAATAATTTTATAGAATGTCTACATATTTGATACTTGCATTTTCTTTCCAATGTATTTTATGTCAATAATACGTTGAACATTTTTAGTTGTTGGACTTGGTCATTTGCTATTACAAAAGCGTGTGAAAAGTCATAATGAACATCATGCAATTGCAGATGCTCTCCGAAAAGGGTAAAATTAAAATAAATTACTTACGTACAAGTGCTATACTATTTAATTAAGGTTGCAGTAACATCAAGAAGCGTCAATTTTCATCCCTAAATCATATATTATCATAATCATCATAGAACTATTTCAACAATATCATAAGAGAGACGAAAAAAAGTTATTATTTGTGAGATAAAAAAATAAATTTTATGATGAAAATGTGTGATAGTAAGGACAAGGGAGGCCCTCATCAATTGATTTCAGCATCTTGTTGATTAGTGAAGAGAGTAATTGAAAATAATATTCCCCTCATTCCACATCTTTTGATGTTTAAGGTTATGCACATAGTTTCAGTTTTTTTTAATGAAGTAAAAATTCAATAAAATTTGACTAAAATAATCACATGTAATACACATAAAAAACTGGATTAAAAATGAAATGAAGAAACATGTGGAGAAAATATTAGTAATAAATAAAGGTATAATTGGAAAGTAAACTATAAATGTATATTGAGTTTTCAAAACATCAAAAGATTTGGAATTACATGAAAATGTTAAAACATCAAAAAATATAGATTGAATGGAGTAATAAAAGTCTTAAAATTTTCAATAAAATGTCATTGTCTTATTATTGAAAATATTGGAAATGATATTTTTTCATTTTCAAAATTTCCAGAAATGAAGCTCATGTTTTCAAAAATATGAAATGAAAACAACACAACATAACAAACATGTTTTCACCCTTATTTTCCGATTTCATTGAAAATGAAAACAGAAAATGGTCAAAGCAAACACACCCTTAACTATTTAGTTGGTATGTTTTTTAATATTTCTTTAATTATTTATTACCTAAATGTTTTAAACTTTTGATTTGTGTGTATTTTATAATTTAATATTAGATTTGTTAATTTTTATAGTTTTTAACAAAATGGTGGAAATACAAATTACATTTTGTCCAGAAAGATAGTAAATTCTCTTATAAACTTTACTGTAATATTTATACATTGTATTAAAGATTTATTTATGTCAATACATCAATCACCCTTCATCTTTATTATTTTTTCGAAGAGTAAATAATAATTAAATATGAATGTTAGATGATATATTGATACTTTGGTAGTATATAATTTTTTTACAACATCAGTACATATATTTATTTCTAAACTTTGTCCATTAATGCTTTAATGTATCTCAAGATGACTTATATCATAAAATAATATTCTGGTTAATAGTTAGTATACATTAAATATAAATTATGTGGGTTGGAGTAAGAAGTGGCAATTGGACTAGGGATGGCAATAAAAACTGAACCCGTGGGTACCCGCCCGAATCGAACCCGAATTTAACGAGGAAAACTCGATGTGATTGGGTTCGGGTTCGGGTTTTACCCGGGTTTAAATTTCGGGTTCGGGTTTGGGTTTGGTATAGCAAAGACCCTAACCCGAACTCGCCCCGAAGTAAGGTAATTCAATTTAAAATTGAAATTTCTATCATTTGCCAATTATTTTTAATTTCTAATGTTACTTTATATACTATTGGATCTTCAAACATAAAAGAAATGAAATAATACAAGAGAAAATAGAAATGTTAGAGTAAAATTACACGAAAATAATATCATATTTTCCTTAACACTTTATCATTTTCGGGTTTTTTTTTCCGGGTTTGGGTTACCCGAAACCCGACGGGTTCGGGGATGATATTTTTATTTTCAACCCTGTTGAGTTTGGGTTCGGGTTCGGGTTTTGAATTTCGGGTTCGGGTTTGGGTATGTGCAAACCCGACCCTGACCCGCCCCGTTGCCATTCCTAAATTGGACTTGACTTAGCAAGCAAATCATGAAGTCACCAATGACATCACTTCAAGTAGCCCACCATAGGTTTTTTAGAGTAGCTCACCATAGCTGGTCCCGTAGCTCACAACTAGCTTTGGTAAGTCAAGATCACGGAGGTGACAAATCTGCTTGATCAAGTGACCAAACCCATGCTGAAGGGTTTGGTCAGCTGCTGAGCGATGCTAACAAGCAGCTCATCGGCAGCAGGGAAATTTCTATAAATAGAGGCACATTTCATTCGAACAAAAATATCATATATCATACATCACTCACCATCTTGCCTTGAAATTCTTCCCTAAAGTTCTCTCTTCTTGTTCTTAGTTCATAGGAACTTTATTTAAGTAAGTTTTGTAATTTTAGTTTATAATTCAAGAGGAGAAAAGGAGAATGCAAATGAGATGCAAAAAATCAATTTTGTAATCTCATTTGGAACTCAAAGCATCCAATCCTTGGATGGATGACTCATGCTCCTAACAATTTCTTTTGAATATGATTATGTATTTCTACTTATTCTTATATTCTAAAGTTTGAATTTTAATCATTCAAGTTGGTGCTTTGGTTAATTTTATTTGTTTGAGAAATTTGTAATGCTCTTTTTAGATTAATCACCTAAAAACTGATTTCAAATATAAAAAAATTACTTGTCTCAAACACTTAACAAATAAACTAAGAAGTAGTTGTAGTACTTAGTTTATTTGACAAGTTAAGCATACTTTTCTTAATATCTTATATTCATTACTACTTCAATATTAGAGTACCAAGATTCGGGTGTGACAACCTAGTCTCTTGTGGACGTAATATTGTTTAGTAATAAATATAAGTGATTATCATTCTACCATTTTAGGACATACACTAAAAGGAGGATTTTAGACCTTGGTGTTTGGAGTTAATCAAAGTAAAATATAAGAATTTGTCTAAGTAGTTCAAATTCATAAGAAGTTGAGAAATATTTTCCTTATTCAAAATTATTTTGTCTTCTCAAGAATTTGTTAATATTTAGTTTATTTTTCTTCTTAATTGTTTATATGCAATTCAAAACAAAAACCATCAAAATATGTTTAACTCATTATTTGTTTAACTCATTATTTGTGCATTGACATATTCATATGATTCATTCTATTAGGCAATTCCTTGTGGTTCGACATAACTCTATACTATACTACAATTGAATCTGGAAAGAGGTGTAAATTGTAAAATAGTAAAATGTTATCAATAAATTTATTTATTGAAAACACATTTTAATATAGAAAAGTGATGAAAGCTAACTTACTAACTTTTTTTTTATTGTTATTTACATTCCACCATTTATTTAATCTTTAATACTAGCCTTCCTTAAGGAAGAAATTTGGTTTGTTAATAAAAAGAACCCGAAAGGGAGTAAATAAATAAAAGTCACTTTAATTTATTATTCTTTTGTTCTTTATTTATTTATTTGTTTCTAACAACTAACTATTCATCACTTTTTTACATTAAGAATACCATTAAACCAGTGTTAGAATTTATTCCACAAAACCGAGATGGTATTCAAAGGTACTTAATAATTATGTAATAGGGGATTGTTTCGATACCATTGTACCGGCGTTAGAATTTATTCTAACAAAACCGAGATGAGGAAAGAAGGAATAACTTATTCACATGATTATTAGAAGTAAGTTGTAATTAGAATATTCTTGAAACCATTATACCGACGTCAAAATTTATTTCAACAAAGCCGAGATGACGAACAAAGAATATAACCGAGTTCACTTACCTAATCAAATAAAAAAGGAAACACACCAAAGAAGAGGAATTTCGCTTTCAACAAATTGGCACTACTGCCAGGATGATTTGTTGAGGGGGGGGGGGACCTCCTCGATTTTTTTTAACAACCATCTACCTTACACCAACTATCTAGGTTAATTCACACTGATGCCATTGCTTCTATACACACTATTTCCTTCCTACCCATCATTGACAGCCCCTCAATAACCCCACTAAAAAAACCAGATGCCCACCCCGATATTACTTCCCTACTATCCACCTTCCAGACCATATTCCAACCACCCAAAGGCTTACCCCCAACTAGACCACATGACCATAATATTACACTCTTGCCCAATTCTACCCCCATATCACTTAAACCATACAGTTACCCACATTACCAAAAAGAGAGCATGACTACAATGACTAAGGAGATGTTACAGGAAGACATAATTGTACCTAATATAAACCCTTTCTCTTTCCCAATTTTTCTAGTTAAAAAGAAGGATGGAACTTGGTGATTTTGCATGGACTATCACACATTAAATGCATTAATATTTAAGGATCGATTCCTAATTCCAACCATTGATGAGTTGCTTGATGAACTTAGTGCTGCAACCATATTTTCTAAGATTGATTTGCAATCGGGATACCACCAGATCCGTGTGACACTAGGGGACACACACAAAACTACATTTAGAACATTTGATGGACATTATGAATTTCTAGTTATGTCATTTGGACTAACGAATGCATCATCTACATTTCAAGCAGCAATGAATGACCTCTTACGGCCACACCTACATCGGTTCACACTCGTTTTCTATGATGATATACTTGTTTATATTGCTTTGTTTAAATGATCATTTAGTTCATTTGGGCATTATATTGGACCTACTGGTTTCTAATCAATTTTATGCGAAGCTTCCCAAGTGCAGTTTTGGGGTTACCTTAGTTACCAATATCAGACACAATGTATCAAAAAATGGGGTGCAACCTGACCCCGAAAAAATTCAAGCAATGCTCGATTTGCCACGACCTCGTTTCCTCACGGTCCTAAGGGGTTTCCTAGGCCTCATGGAATTTTACCGAAAGTTTTTCCAACAATATGCTTCACTCCCTGTGCCTCTTACTGATTTACTAAGATTACAATAATTTACATGGTCTACAGAGGCTGACACAACCTTTATAATGTTGAAAAAATCGATGACAACCACTCAAGTTTTACAACTTCGGATTTTTCAGAACCATTTGTTGTTGAGAAGGATGCGTCAGTTGTGGCTATTAGAGTTGTCCTCTCCCAAAAAGGCCACCCTCTGGCTTACTTTAGTAAAAAGATGTTGAAACGGATGCAACACTCATCGACATAGGTCCGGGAAATGTTTGTGGTGACCAAATCTGTAAAAAAGTGGAGACAATACCTATTATAAAAACAATTCAATATTTACACAAATAAAAAAAGCTTACGACTCTCAATGACTCAAGGCTTTCAAACCCCGGAACAACAAAAATGGGCTACCAAATTAATACGCTTTCACTATACTATCAAGTACAAAATAGGTACCTCAAATCGGGTTACCGATAGATTATCTTGATGCTTCAGTAATGATGCTCCTATCCTTGTTGCCCTGACCTCACCGTGCCCTCAGATTCTGGATCAACTTCGAAATTTTTTTCCTCACTAGAGGGTCATGCATTTATCACCAAACAAGAATCAGATATATTTGGCAGACAACACTATCATTTATCACATGACATTCTATTCTATAAGGGGCACATTTTCATACCTGATTTGGCATATTTACGTCTCACATTGATCCGAGAGTTCCATGAAACCCCAACAGTTGGTCATTCAAGATGGAAGGCTACTTTAGCCTAACTTTCATCTTCTTGTTCTTTGCCAGGGATTGAACATCAGATTAAGACTTTTGTCTGCCAGTGTGTAATATGCCAAACAAGCAAGTACCTGCCATAGAAATATCAAGTATTGTTACAACCTATCCAAATCCCAGAAAGGGTATGGGAAGATATAACAATGAATTTCGTTACCCACTTACCAGTTTCTCAGGGTCATACTGTTATTTGGGTAATTGTTGATCGACTCACAAAATATGCCCACTTCATATCCCATCCAACCAAGTTATCAGTGGACACCTTGGTCCACCGTTTCCTCAATGAAGTTTGTCGACTTCATGGTGTCCCTCAGACTATTGTTTCTGACCAAGACTGAATCTTTATCAACAACTTCTGGAAGGAGTTTTTCAAGCTATTGGGTTCCAAACTTTGTGATAATACAAAATACCATGCCCAGTCTGATGGACAGACCGATGTGGTAAATAGAAGCTTACAGACTTATCTTCACTGTCTCACCGGCTCCCACCCCAAAAAGTGGTTTTCTTGCCTTCCATTAGCCGAGTACTGGTATAACACCAATTAGCACTCGTCTATTCAGATGTCCCCCTTTCAAGCCTTATATGATCGCTCACCGCCTAGCATCAAAGACTATCTTCTAGGCACAATGACATATTCACAGATCTGTGACATACTGTAAAGCAAAACTCAGCTTTTATAAACTCTAAAGCAACATCTAAAACATGTTCAACAAAGGATGAAAGCACAAGCAGATGGAAAAAGTGGTGATGTTACCTTCATGGTAGGGGATTGGGTCTTATTACGTCTCCAACCATGTCAGCAACACTCTGTATTTAGAAGAACCTCACAAAAACTAGCCCGCCGGTTCTTTGGACCCTTCAAGATTACTCACTGGATCAGAGAAGTCGCTTATGAACTCACTCTTCCTGAGTCCTCAGGAGTACACCTGGTGTTTCACATCTCAGCTCTTCGTTGTTTCTATGGCAAACCACCCGATTTAGTGGTCAATCTACCGAATGACCTCCTCCCTTATGAGACGGACTCGTCCCAACACGGAGAACATTTTGAGAACATGCGTGTGCCTTCGATGCAGGAAAATATTCATGTTGAACAGTCACCAAATTCGATGGGAAGAATTAGCAAGGGGTCTGTGGAAGGCGACTCCAATGATCTCCTTTCCGATGTTTATGAATTGGTTCGGTTTTTGGTGAAAGAACTTGTTTATGATGTACACTCTTTGAAGAAGGAAGAGGAAGAAGTAATGGAATTTGGAGAAGGTGATCCAAGGGAGAAGCATTCACGATTGGTGGGATTGAATGAAAAAATGAGGTGGGAAGTACAAAACAAAAGGGGGAAACAGTTCATACATTGAATGAGAGTATATGTATTGATAAATTCCCTCAGATCTAATTGTTGCATCTGGAGCATTGGATGAAACTCTCTCCCTTCCTTTAATTTTCCCACTCAACTGTCAAACCCATATTAAAGACGTTAGTCCAAGAGCCAAAACGTGTGGCAGTTGCCCACATCTCTGCACCATCCCCTCATAATTCAAATTTACATCCTACCCCTATCTCACCATCCATTAAGGCAACAATAAATTCCACTTCTGAATTACAGGATTTTCCTGACTTTTTACCGCCTACACATTGCCCACCACCCACATCTTCCAAGGAACCAGCTAGACCCTCAAACCTTATGGACAAGGTTACTTTTGAAGAGGTAGGCAATGACAGTGACCCACAAACAAATTTAATAAGCATGCACAAAAGGAACAAACAAAAGACAAAGTGACTTGCTGACTATGTTTAAATTAATTATAGTATTTTATTTTAAGTTGTTATTTTCAATTAACGACTCAAATAATAAACCATTCTCAGGACTGCTTTATCATTCACTTATGCAACTTTATAATAATCACATGTTTACCATCACATGCGTGTATATAATCCAGCTAAATAATAATCTTCATTTGAGCCGATTAATACTCGCATGAATACATATACGCACTAACATTTGATATTTATTACGAACAATTAACCAAAAATATGTCACTTTGACGACTTCTTATTTAATAGGTTCACTTAAAATGTCAAACAATTATATTTTCTAAAAAAAAAACCATTTAGTTGAGTTTGATTCAACATAACCTTAATCCAAAATATATATTATTTATATCCATATATAAATACATATATCCATTATTGCCTATTGGTAGCATTGCGTCATTCTAATCACAAGGAATGCATTTCGAATTTCAGTAATGGTCCTTTTGAATTTTCCATAAAAAAATATTGTCATTTTATACATGATTAAATATGGCAGGGCAAGTCGTCCAAATAGAAATAATGCTTCAATAATAATAATCACTTGATAATGCAATCAACCACCAACCAATGCAACAAACCATAAGTGTTACAATCATTTAAACAAACAAGTAATGTAATATATATATATATATATAATAGACTTATCACAAGATATCTAGTACAATATCAATTTATAGTCTTTGGATAGAGAAATTAATTTGTAAGTGATATTATCGATGTAATGATCAAATATTAACAATTAGTTCTATAAAAAATAGCATTTCTTTGGACCGACTATTATTTACATGAAAAATACTTTATAATTGTTTCTTATTTATCATCACATGTATGTTATTACTCAGCCAAATTGTGTCTTCTTTTGGGCTGAACACAATTCGCATAAATAATCTCATACTCATATGTTTAAACTTAATAAATTTTCACAATAGAGGTTACTTGACAAAATATTGCTTCAATTAATTCAAAATTAATTACCAGACAAAAGGAAAATAAGATGAGTCCATTATAATAAATATCATGATCTTGAAATTAAAACCTTCAGATTTGATATCTTTTATGATTCACAACTCTAATCCAATAATATAATTATAAATAAAAAAGATATATTACATATATATCAACACATAAAATGGATGCAATATTAACCAAATACAAAGTAGATCTAAAGTGAAAAACATAAAAAGATATATGCAAATCACTATAAAAAATTCCAAATCGAATATGATTATGCATATCTTAAAACATACATGTAACACTATATATATGCACTTTCACACACTAACATAGTACATAGTAAAGTATATATAATTTTAAGCATTAACCGTAACCATTATATATATATATTAACTTTAATCAGTAATTCCAGACATCACGTAAACCTCAAACTGCAAACAATTACATATGTATATATGTATATTTTAATTCACAATATATACAAGACCATGAATTCCAAATTGTATATATATAAATAAACTTACATCTTAACACATATATACCTTATACATATACTTTAACAAATTGCAAAATTGTAAAGTGACAAAAGTCAATGTCTAGCGGTAAGGCATTAGTGCACATATAATATACATATTGCATAAGAGAGTCAAAAAGTTAATGCAATGTTCATGCACAGATCTGAATATATACAACACATGTTGCAATGATTCATAATACAAATTACTCATGATTCAAATAAGTGGAAGTAGATAAAAGTTATTCTCACAATTTTCATAACCAATAGCGGAAGCATAAAAATCCCCAAATTTAAAAAATTCGGGTTCATAAAAAATTGGGAAAAAACATCTTCAATTGAGAACCATAAAATTCAGAACCTAAAGCTCTGATACTACAAGTTTGATATTTCCTAATGATTAGTGAAATACCAATTCTATAATCTTGATTCTCATGATGCTCACGTAATATAAAATAAGGATATAGAGTCATACTTGAATCTATGTTCTCTGATCTACTCCTTGATATACCTTTTGATATAGTTTTGGTATGATGATCTTCCTCAATTAAATCCTTCATTCCTTTTGAGACCTTTATTTTCTCTCTCATAGAGAGGTAAAAATTATTTGTGATTTGGTATCTTGGGGACAATAATCATTTCTTATGTGTTATCTTATAGGATTCTCATTATCTCATAGAGACCTTAAGCTCATATCCATTATCAGTTTCAAAAGTCTTTTAGGTTGTCATTAATTAGATCACTTGTTTTGTAATCTCAAATTAAATAGCCAATATAATTATATTAAATATATAATGACCACATTAATTATAAATTATGAATTTCTAACAAGTATTACTAACAAATCCTTTACGTTCTCTTCACCTGTTATTTCTAAAACAAAAATCTATGTCATTTGAGTATGATTTCTAATTATTGAAACAATATAGAAGCATCATGCATTTTATATTTATTGAAACATTACAGAAGCAATACTTCTATTCATCATAACATTACATAAACATCACTTCTATTCATTGCAACATTACACTAACCTTACTTTTTAAACACAAAAAACATAACTATTCTCGTGTCAACTATTTTGATATAACAAGAATTATTTCAACAACTTGCTCAATAAATGGAGCATATCGTGGAAGCTTGGACTTATCAAGATAAGGAGGATCATGTGGATCCTCTCCTGAAATGCAATATTCAACATTTGCTATGCCAGAAGCTGTAGAAGTTATAACACCAAAATAATCTCGTGCTTTCAAACGCTCTTGAGTATCCATAATTCCACCAAAGGAGCCACTTTCGTCACCAAAAAGATACAAACAATCCTCATAATGAGATTTTGCTTCACGATCCTTTCCACTATGTGCTATCGATGACTTGATCAATTTGATTTTTTTTGTGATATTTCCAAAAACTACCTCAACAGTGTTTTGCAAGACTTCCAAGGTCTGCTCCACCAGGCTTGGAGTTCAAAATTTTTGAACAAAATGAAGAGTTTGGGACTTTTTTGCAAATGATATTTATATCCACAACTTTTGATGCAAAGGTAGATTTAGCAAATAAAAGGAATGTTAGAAAAATGAAAGAGATTAATGATGGTCTAAGGGAGATATTAATTATTGGCTAAAAGAATAAGATGATGAAAAGACTTTCTTGAGCCAAGCAAAAAAGAAGTGACTAAAGATCACCTTGAAGAAATGGAGAATTTCTAGCCAAGTAAAAAGAAGTGGCTATGGTGAAACCAACATTAATGCACTTTTCCATTTGGCCACATAATCTTTAAGAACTTTGGCTATAAATAGGAGTGCTCCATGCCATTGTAAGACATACCAAATACTTAGCTTAGTGCATATTTTCCCTTCTTGTTCTCTTGTTCTAATTGTGTGAGAAATACTTAAGAGAAAGTGAAATTGGGTGTATTTGAGTTTTGGGAAATGAGTGAAACACTTGTAGTTCTCTTTTATCATAGTGGAATAATCCTTGTTGCTCTTTAGCTGTGGACGTAGGCAAATTGCTGAACGGCATTAAATTCTCGATGTCATTTTCTCTATTATATTTTCTCTATGGGTCTTCTGTTGTTCCAACAGGAGAAATATTATGTCATTGTATTTGAAGGAATTAGGTTAAGAAAGGGAAGTATTAATTTATTTTTGTTAAGCATGAGAGAATATATCTAAAAACAGCAGAAGACAGAACAACAAGGAGAATTCTATGAATTCTATAGATTTGATATATCCTGAGAACAGAAAAACAAACCAGTTCGGATTCATTCTGAATAATGGACCTCCAGTATACCTTTCACAAATTAACTTTGTTTGATTTTTCTGCTTTTGGTATTAGTATTTATAAATGCACTAAACATCTCATATTGCATTTGATACTAGAACTAAAGCATAATTTGAAACTTTAACTTCTTGGAATTATTATTCATAGAAACTGTTAATTTCTGAAAATAGAGATACATGTCTTGAAATTTGAATAATACATTGATAATATATAATCTGTGAAGGTTGCATATATTATGTAGGTAGGAGTTGATTGACATATTTAATTATGAAATATGCTTAGTACTTATTTTGCACGGGGAGTTAGTATTATATTTAAAGAATTACAACTTAGAAAATTCACATTCTATGTTCAGTTCCAAATCCATGATCTCGAATTCGAAATGTACTAAGTAAATTATATTTTGCATTATTTTTTTCAAATGAAATATTATTTACATTAAAATGGTTACTATTCTATAGTTATCATTTTATTTACTTTAAAATATATTTATATTTCACATAGTTCAAAATTTAATTTGATGCATTACAAAAAAAATTAATTTGATGTTGCAAAAAGATATTTATATTTACTATAAAAAATGATTGACTAATTCCAATTTATATTCAAATAGTGAAGAGTAATATCAACAAGGTGTTAGTCTAGTGTTATAAGGTCTCACTGGATTCTAAGGTCGGCAGTTCGATTCCTTAGAGCAACACTTGTTAGGAGAGACATTCATAAACTTCAAAAGAGAAATTTCATGTCATAGAGGTGAGGGGAACAAAAAATAGTCAATACAATTCTAAAACGTGGAATTGCACTTTAAAGGGTAAGAGTTAAAAATTGGGGTTTGGTAAGTTTAGTTGCCAAAAAAAAAGTTAATTCCAGAATAGCCTTGAAATTATGGTTCAGACTTCCAAAGATCAAAATTAAAATGTCAATGTTAATTTTAATTTCAAGCCCCAACTTTCAAGTCCAATTTTTTTGGTTTCCCACAGGTATCCTCTAATTGGAGGCAATCATGTCTAAGCCGGAAACATCCACAGGTACGTAGGGCTAACTCTCCCAGTGGACATTTTTTCCATCCACAAGACTCTAACCCGAATTCTTGCTTAAGGGAAATCAAACATGTACCACTTGAACCAACATCTGTCGGTAACTTTCAAATCCAATTGCAGACACCAAAAGAATAAAAACTATATATCCTCACAACAAACTACCCTAAAAAGCATTCTTCTTACTCAATCCGCATTCCTCAAAGCCCACATGATTATGACTTTCTATTTTAAAACTAAGTGTAAAATTTATACACTATCACTTTAAAGATTTATACATAATTAGTATATCATACACCATTTATTTGTATTATTTTTTCTAAAAAGTCAATAATAATTGAAAATAAATGGTGAATGATAAACTGACAGTGTATAAAACTCCTACACTGTTAGTGCATACATCTTTTTCTTTATAGTACACAATTATTACATTACTAACATAAATTATTAATCTATATTACTAATACAATATGAGAAAACATATATGTCTTGAGTGTCACTACATTATTTACCATTTTGAAACATCAATGACTCTTAAATAAAAGTAACATAAATGAATAGTTGATGATATATTGATTGTGTGCAATTTATACTCATCCAATATACATGTATGGTTATATATTTATTTTTTGTTACTAACAATGATATCCCTCACCCTTGGGTAAAAAACTAATTCTTTTTTATATACGTGGATTAAGTGGATGCCCTCCCACTAAATATTGCTTCCATAAATTGAACATTTAACCTTTTGGTCATTCTAAGGATCTAACAAGATTTTACATCACTAGATCAACATACGATTATATAGTTAGGTTACATTGAATTTGGAGCTAAGTGATTAACGAATTATTATAAAACAAAAAAGGAGATCGGGATTAAGTCATGCATCAAACTAATCATTGCTGATAAATAGCTTTTGAGAATACAAGATGAAAGAAACAAAAAGATCATGTAATTAGTACGTGCACACATTTACAATTTTTTTTCTGGATAGAAAATGCATGTTCTAGTTATACTGCTTATTAACTTGCCCAAGGGAAAAGTTCCATTCCGATGACTTATGAATTCAAAGTTTTCATCACTCTGAACACTTAAATAAAATGTTTAACACTCAAATACAAACTACTAAGGGTTAGTTTGGGAGTTGAATTTTGGAGGGGAATGAAAGGAAATAGAAGATTTGAGAGTCATCCCATTAGTGTATTTTATGGCTCTGAAGTCTTTCCTTTCTTCCCCTCCAAAATCCAACTCCCAAATAAATATTGTCCTTTCTCGCAATCGTGGTAAACACAACATAACTCCAATCACAAGTGTACAAATTAAAATCACGACTTCACAATGTAGCACAAGTTGATTTCCGTAAACTACATGTCACCTCAAAAATATCCTTTGCTAACTTCCCATCACTTTCACTCAATAAAATCGGATGAATCTACTTTTAGCACTCTCAAAGGTGCTAGTATTACTAGCATATCCTTTATGTTCTCTTCAGTGGTTATTTCTAAAACAAAAATCTATTCAGTTTTAGCATGATTTCTAATTATTGAAACATTATAGAACCATCACGTATTTCATATTTATTGAAACATTAGAGAAGCATTACTTCTATTCATCACAACATTACATAAACATCACTTCTATTCGTTGCAACATTACATAAACATCACTTTTAAAACACAAGAACATAACTACTCCAGTGTCAAATATTTCGATATAACAAGAATTATTTCAACAACTTGCTCAATAAATCGAGCATATCGTGGAAGCTTGGACTTATCAGGATAAGGAGGATCCTGTGGATCATCTCCTGAAATGCAATATTCAATATTAGCTACGACAGAAGTTGCAGACGTTATAACACCAAAATAATCTCGTGCTTCCAAACGCTTTTGAGTTTCCATAATTCCACCAAGGGAACCACGTTCTTCACTAAAAAATATCAAACAAACCTCATAATGAGATTTTGCTTCACGATCCTTTCCACTACGTGCAATCAATGACTTGATCAACTTGACTGTTTTTGTGATATTTCCAAAAGCTACCTCAACGGTATAATTTGCAAGACTTCCTAGGTCTGCACCTTTTGCTCCACCAGGCTTTGAGTTCAAAAATTTTGAACAAAACGAAGGGTTTTCGACTTCTTCGCATATGAGATTTACATCCACGATTTTTGATGCAAAGGTAGATTCAGCAAATAGAAGGAATGTTAGCAAAGTGCAAGAGATTAATGAAGGTCTAAGGGAGAAATAATAAGCCATTGTATTGGAAGGAATTAGGTTAAGAAAGGAAAGTGTTAATTTATTTTTTCTAAGCAAGAGAAAATATATATTAAGCAAGTATAAGGGTTGCCAACCCATTACAAAATGATAAAAAGGAAAACAACAGCGAAACAAACAAATGACAAATAGAAACACCAAAAAAAGAAGATCGGCAAATATCTAAAAACAACATAACCAATACCACGATATAATTTAGATGAGGTGCACTCCCAACTCATAGACAAATCCAACAAATGATATCAAAGTTGATTGTTCAATTGAGATGTGATGAACTTAATGGGGGAGTCAATCGGTAGATATGTGGTACCCACAGTTGAGAAGAAAATTCTTCCGTATCTAAAATCTCACTTTCAATATTGTGGGATGAATGAAAAAATTTATAAGTATAAAATTCCCCATAAAACATCGGTCACATATTGGTCTAATAAATATGGTCCTTTAAATATGTTTAGAGATTTGAAGTCCTTATTCAAAAAAACTCATTATGTATAGTTTATTTGGTTCTAGAATACGGTAGGGAGGAAGTTGTATATTTTATTAAAGAGTGTAATATTTATGCACTTTTAGTATAAAAGTTTGTGTATAGTTAGTATACCATCCACCATTCATTTATATTACTTTTTTTACACTATCATTGCGTACATTTTTTTCTCTTTATTAAAACGTACTGTTTGGTTGAATCTCTTGGAGAGGATGAAAAAATAAGATACTTTTCACCTCTAAACTTCGGATCTGAGAAGATTTAAGAGGGAAAGGAAAACAACTAAAACTACACTCCAAAATCACAATATTACTAACATAAATTATGCATCTATATGATTAACACAATAGACATGTATGATTACGTAGTTAGGTAACATTGAATTTGGAGCTAACTCAATAACAAATTATTAACAAACAGAAAAAGTAAATCGGGGATTAAGTAATGTATCAAATAATCAGTGCTGATAAATAGCTTTTGAGATTACAAGTTGAAAGAAACAGAAAGATCATGTAATTACTAATTGGTATCTAACACAAGGTTTCCCAGTTCTCTCCCTCAACAAATGCACTCATATACATTTTGTTTGTGTGGATAAACAATGCATGTCCTAGTTCTGCTGCTTATTAACTCGCCCAAGGCGTAAGTTTCATTTCGATGACTTATGACTTCAAAGTTTTCATCTTAAAGAACACTCAAATAAAACAATGCTTTTTGGTTGCGCATAAAATGCTTAACATTTAACACTAAAAAATAAAAACCAATAAGACTCCACCGCTTATGATACTATTACCTTAACAATCTACCAAAATGATGCCATTTCCACAAACAGGTAGCTCATTCCCCATGGCTCACAATTGTCATAAGAATATAGTGGATACATCATGTCCTTGACCAAGCCCTTTTCCTTCATGGTCATAAAGATCGTTGCATCAGTGATGTTACGAATAGGTTATTTCGAGAATCTTTGCAAACACATCATAAATATATTAATTTCACCCAATTGTGGTAAACATAACATAACCCCGATCATAACTGTGCACACAAATTAAAATCACGACTTCACAATGTAGCACAAGTTGATTTCCGTTAACTACATGACGCCTCAAAAACATCCTTTGATAACTTCCCATCACTTTCACTCAATAAAATCGGATGAATCTACTTTTAGCACTCTCAAAGGTGCTAGTATTACTAGCATATCCTTTATGTTCCCTTCACTGGTTATTTCTAAAAAAAAAATCTATTCAGTTTTAGCATGATTTCTAATTATTGAAACATTATAGAACCATCACGTATTTCATATTTATTGAAACATTAGAGAAGCATTACTTCTATTCATCACAACATTACATAAACATCACTTCTATTCGTTGCAACATTACATAAACATCACTTTTAAAACACAAGAACATAACTACTCCAGTGTCAAATATTTCGATATAACAAGAATTATTTCAACAACTTGCTCAATAAATCGAGCATATCGTGGAAGCTTGGACTTATCAGGATAAGGAGGATCCTGTGGATCATCTCCTGAAATGCAATATTCAATATTAGCTACGACAGAAGTTGCAGACGTTATAACACCAAAATAATCTCGTGCTTCCAAACGCTTTTGAGTTTCCATAATTCCACCAAGGGAACCACGTTCTTCACTAAAAAATATCAAACAAACCTCATAATGAGATTTTGCTTCACGATCCTTTCCACTACGTGCAATCAATGACTTGATCAACTTGACTGTTTTTGTGATATTTCCAAAAGCTACCTCAACGGTATAATTTGCAAGACTTCCTAGGTCTGCACCTTTTGCTCCACCAGGCTTTGAGTTCAAAAATTTTGAACAAAACGAAGGGTTTTCGACTTCTTCGCATATGAGATTTACATCCACGATTTTTGATGCAAAGGTAGATTCAGCAAATAGAAGGAATGTTAGCAAAGTGCAAGAGATTAATGAAGGTCTAAGGGAGAAATAATAAGCCATTGTATTGGAAGGAATTAGGTTAAGAAAGGAAAGTGTTAATTTATTTTTTCTAAGCAAGAGAAAATATATATTAAGCAAGTATAAGGGTTGCCAACCCATTACAAAATGATAAAAAGGAAAACAACAGCGAAACAAACAAATGACAAATAGAAACACCAAAAAAAGAAGATCGGCAAATATCTAAAAACAACATAACCAATACCACGATATAATTTAGATGAGGTGCACTCCCAACTCATAGACAAATCCAACAAATGATATCAAAGTTGATTGTTCAATTGAGATGTGATGAACTTAATGGGGGAGTCAATCGGTAGATATGTGGTACCCACAGTTGAGAAGAAAATTCTTCCGTATCTAAAATCTCACTTTCAATATTGTGGGATGAATGAAAAAATTTATAAGTATAAAATTCCCCATAAAACATCGGTCACATATTGGTCTAATAAATATGGTCCTTTAAATATGTTTAGAGATTTGAAGTCCTTATCGGATATTACTAGCATATCCGTTAACTACATGACGCCTCAAAAACATCCTTTGATAACTTCCCATCACTTTCACTCTATAAAATCGGATGAATCTACTTTTAGCACTCTCAAAGGTGCTAGTATTACTAGCATATCCTTTATGTTCTCTTCAGTGGTTATTTCTAAAACAAAAATCTATTCAGTTTTAGCATGATATCTAATTATTGAAACATTATAGAACCATCACGTATTTCATATTTATTGAAACATTAGAGAAGCATTACTTCTATTCATCACAATATTACATAAACATCAGTTCTATTCATTGCAACATTACATAAACATTAGTTCTATTCATTGCAACATTACATAAACATCACTTTTAAAACACAAGAACATAACTACTCCAGTGTCAAGTATTTCGATATAACAAGAATTATTTCAACAACTTTCTCAATAAATCGAGCATATCGTAGAAGATTTATATACAGTTATTATACCGAATTCAATTAGGAAGTTTTTTATCCAAACAACTTCTTTAGCATCTTTACTTGATGTTATATACTCTGCTTTAGTAGCTGAATCATCTATTGTCATTTGTTTGGAACTTTTCTAACTTATTGTGCCTCTATTCAAGGTGAAGACATAACCATAAACTGATTTGGCATCATCCTTATATGATTAAAAACTTGCATCGGTATAACCCTTTAACTTGAGTTTATACTCTCCATATATAAGGAACTGGTCTTTTGTTCTTCTTAAGTACTTAAGAATGGTCTTAACAACTTTCCATTATTCCTCACTTGGATTTGCTTGATATCTACTAGTTACACCTAGTGCATATGCAATATCAGGTCGTGTACAAGTCATGTTGTACATGATAGCTCCCACTGCACTAGCATATGGTACTCTATTCATGTGTTCTCTTTCCTCAGGAGTCTTAGAACAATCCTGCCTACTGAGAGTAACTCTAGATCCTATAGGTAAATAGCATCTTTTGGAGTTGTACATGTTATACCTCTTCAAGATGGTATTAATGTACAAGGATTGGGAGAACTGTTTTAGTAAAAGTTGTTTCTCCCAGATCCTTCATGGAGAACTGTTTTAGTAACCAAGTCTTTGTAGATTGCAATGCTGGAATATCATTTCCTATGAGTAATATGTCATCAACATATAGCAATCGGAAGATGATCATGCTCTCACTGACCTTTTTGTAAATACAAGGTTCTTCTTCACATCTTACAAAACCAAACATTTTGATTATGTTATTAAAGCGAATATTCCAACTTCTAGAAGCTTGTTTTAATCCATAAATGGTTAGTTGTAGCTTACAAACTTTATTATGGTCATACATAGATGTGAATCCTTAGGGTTGTGTCATATACACATCCTCTTTCAACTCTCCATTAAGAAAAGTTGTTTTCACATCCATCTGTCATATTTCATAATCATTGTATGTTGCTATAGAAGTAGAATCTGAATTGATATATGTCTCATCATAACCTATTCCTTCTTTTTGACGATATCCCTTAGCAACAAGGCGAGCTTTACAAGTCTCAACCTTTCCATCTGCTCCAATATTTTTCTTGTAAACCCATTTACAACCAATTGGTTTTGTGTCCTTTGAAGCCTCAACTAAAGTCCATACTTTGTTGGTCTTCATGGATTCCATTTCAGATTCCATGGCTTCTTGCCACTTCTCATGGTCCAAGCTTTGCATGGCCTCTTGATAACATTCGGGGTCATCATCAATATGATAATCCTCATATTCTATTGTATCTTGTACCATCAAGTTTAATCTATCTGGTGCATGATGTGACCTCGTAGATCTTATACGAGGCATGTGTGCATCTGAATCCCCTTGTTTTAGATTCATTGGTTGTTCCATTTGTTCCTGAATTGGTTTAGTAACATGTTCCTAAACTGTAATTGGGTATTAAACCGCACCATTTGACGGTGGTAACCTTTATGTTGGACTTAAAACATCTAAGCAAGCTTGCTCAAGTTCCATATCATGTTCTTGAGGATTAAATGTTTCATTGGTTTGTTGATCTTCATCAAGCATTATTTCATTACAGTGAATTTCTTCTGCAACAAATTCTTTTTCTAAAAAAGTTCCTCCTCTTGCCACAAACACTTTATGGTCAAAAGGGTGGTAGAAATAATATCTCATTGTTTCCTTAGGATACCTAATGAATCTACACTTGTCAGACCTTGCTTCAAGTTTATTCGTTTGTAATCTCTTAACCTAGGTTGGGCATCCCCAAACTTTAATGTGTTTAAGGCTTGGTTTGCGCTCTTTCCATATCTCATATGGCGTTGTAGAGACAGATTTTATGGGAACTTTATTTAACAAATAATTTACCGCTTCCAAAGCATATCCCCATAAGCTTATTGGAAGATCACTGAACCACATCATGGATCTAACCATATCTAATAAGGTTTGATTTCTTCTTTCAGATGCACCATTATGCTATGGCATACTTGGAGGTGTCCATTGTGAGAGAATTCCATTCTCTTTCAAATAATCAAGAAAATCGGCATTAAGATATTTTCATCCTCTGTCAGATTTTAGCATCTTGATACTTTTACCAGTTTGTTTTTCCACTTCACTTTGAAATCTTTTGAACATTTCAAACGATTTAGATTTATGTTTCATGAGATATAAAAAATCATATCACGAAACATCATTAGTGAATGTAATAAAATAGGTGAAGGTTTAGTAAGCGTGTTTCTAACATGCACAGTGGAAAGTCATGGATCTATTTGTGTTAAAATATGCATAACAGGTAACATTGAGACAAAAAAAACTTTTACATAAAATACCTCAGGAGACTTTGATTGCTTTAGAAAAGATTCTCCTTCAAAAGTATGAAGGTCCTACACGTGTATCCACGCCGAGACCAATCCTTGTTGTATCAATACTTAATCTGTGGAGCAAAAATTCAACTCAAAATAGAATTATAATATTTCAAACAAAACTAAAATAAAATAATTGAAAGAAAACAAGTTTTCTCTTCTTAGTGTATTGCATTTGTAACTTACTCTAGGTTCTAAATTATGTGAGTTGTTTTATAAAATATAAAAACAAAACCCACTTCAATCCATTTAGTGTCAATGAACAATCATTTAGTGTCAATTAACAACTCATCAATTTAGTAAAACGTTTTGCTTTTTGTTTTCAAAACTGGCTATCATTTTTAAACATTTGAAATATTACAATTAAGTCTCACTTAATTATATTAAAGATGACTAAGTAATATTATTTGTATTTTTGGTGCTTGGAAAAAATATAATAATATTACACTTAAAAGTAAATATACAAAATTAAACTATTTAATTTAATTAATAATATTTTCTCGTCAAACATAAATCTGAACACTCGTTAGTGTATGACTCTGTAGGTTCATTACTAAACCTGTAGTAAATTAACTCATTAATTTACTGATCAAGGTTGGCATCTAGCAACACTTCTTAACGACCGGATAGAAATGAAGTAATATTTTTTACTTTAGAACCATTAGAAGATTAATGTAATATTTCCTTCCATCTTTAGAACTTTATGTTAACTCTAGAATATGGTATAATTGTCAAATTCTAATAAGTTAACTTGTAGTGAATGACTTAAAAAACTTTTTTCTTCATTCATTCAATCTCCATTGGCCAATGTCTTTATTTCTATGGAGTTCAAACTCATTATCATGAGTTGGTGGATTCTTTCTTGATTAATCATTAATCCTACAAGGATTTAATTATACCTAATAATTATTCAACTAATATCATAAAGCATTAGGTGTCCGATATCAAAATATAATAAATAACTTGTTAATTACTATGGTAATCTCAAGTCTAAGAAAAATATATATATTTCTTCATAAGAATATCATATTGACAATTCAAAGATAATATATTAACCATTCAGAATTCTCCTTTGAGTTAGTTCAATGGTTATATCTTTATAAGCATTATTTATATGTGTAATTTAATAAATAAGATCTATTAATCTTTATCTAATAAAAATCATTACACAAATAATGATCTATCTCGATTAATAGTGTCTTAAGTTCAATAATCCCATGATCAAGAACAATTTAGATTAAAATTATAAAAGATTTATTTCTCATTATTATAATCTTTATTATAATAATAAGTCTTTAATTTTAATCAATGACATTTCATATTAATTATTTTGACAAATAATGAATATGATATTAAGATAATAATATATATAACTTTATTATTATGAATATGACAAATTGATTGTTTAGTATATATTATATCCCAACAAAAACAATTAAACAATTTGTTAATTTTCTCCACTAACTGCCTTCTTAACCAAGAGCAAAGGAGGGATTTTATGGGGATGGGTGAACTCGTCTAACATCTCAACATTTTCCCATCAACTATATAAGTAATCCTAAAACAAGCAAACATGTAGTTTAATCAAAAAAGTAAAAACTGTTTGTATAAATTTATTTATAGGAGCATGACATATACAACATTTTTTAACACAAAACCACACCTATTTTTTGTGACAAATATTTTGATATACTTCATACATTCCAAAACTTTTGATGTCTAAGATTACACACATTTTTTAAGAAGTCGATAAATTATTTAAAATTTGAATGTAGTTTGACTTAAATATATAACAAACTTAATAGATAATAAACCTAAGGTATTTTGAAACTTTGTATTTGATTATAATAAGAGTTAAGTCTCATTGGTGGGTAAATTAATAAAACACCATTTATTATATTTTGGAAAACTTTACAGACTTGTTTGTTTATCTATTGATAATTTAAAATTATATTTATGGAAATAACAAACAAATAAAATGTAAGTAAGAAAAAATAGTTTATTATAAAAGGGTTTAGGAAGGGTTTATGCAATTTTCTCTAATAAAATTAAAAAGCACCCCTAGGCCCAAGAAAGCTTGTTTTCCACATTGAGTCACCTCTCATTCTCTTAGCAGCTGCCTCTCTATCACACTTCTTCCGCCGCAGGTATTCATTCTTCTTATCATATTCTCTTTTTTCATCTCTTCCTTTTCTATCTATCTATCTACTTTATCACTCTATCTTGGAACCCTAGATTCCATTGCTTTGTGTTAACCTAGGGTTTATATATATATATATCTTTAGTTTAGTTGGAGTGTAATCCTTGAAAGAAAGAAGAAAAAACTCAGAGCTGAATTTGAAGTAAATTAGAGTTATCCCCTTATTCTTTCTGCAACATATGACTCCTAGCAAATATTCCAACCTTATTTATGAATTTGCTTTGCTAGATTTTGGTACTCTTTAGAGAGTTTCAACGATTATCTGGTGTCCTCGTTTTTGAGTTGAACGAGACTTCCTCCTAGTGAGTCTGAGATGATAGATGTACACAGTTTTAAAGGTGCGAGCCAAGATACAGTTTTCGGGATTTGATTCATGACATACTGGGAGCGACACTTGTTGGGAGAGACACACCTACGAACCCGAAAGGATTAGTTCTTTACACAAATGGTGAGGAGATACCTTGATAGTACCAAAAAAGATTCATTCTATATACTCAACATATTAATGTATGTATAAATGCATATATTACAATTTTAAAATGACAATTTATCTAAGGAATTTGAGAGGGGATAACCATGGTTTCAGTGGGAAAAAACTATATCTGCATATACTGAACCCCTCATTTTGTGTTTCATGTTTTGTTTTTTATTTAAGTTGTTTGGTTGGAAAGGATGGATTTTTCAGTTGTTTATGGATTGCCTTAGTGGTGAACTTAGCCAAATGCTATATGTGAATCATAAAGTTGTAATTTTGAGTTGTTCTTAAGTTGATGGTATAGTAGCAATGTACCCTTCTAACAATCTCTCATTTTTTATATAGTTCTTGACTTTATATGTGTGAAGGCCAAGGGAGAGGAAGATGAAGACAGTTTCTGGAAATAGTGTTTCATCGAAACAAATATCACTTTCGAAAGCAGCAAAAATTCTCTCAAAGTTTGTTTCTGCTGATAATGGTGCATCACAGGTCACCAGTGCATATCTACATCGGGCCTCTGATGCTTTCAATGAGCTGAAGCACCTCCATAAAGAGCTTAATTCGCCACAGTCCCATAAAAAGCACAAAAGGATCCATGATGACAGTGGGAATGTAGTGGTAAATTATGTTCACAGCTTTGAGATTAATCTCGAGCTGAATCATGAGCGACAGTTTGACAATGAGAATGGTGAAAAATCAATTCAGACTGTAGCTAAATTCAGTGAAGAATTTATTGGTTCTAATGGATATGATGAAGGAAACGGTAGAAGTGAGAAGAATAAGAAGAATAAAAAGAAGCACCATGTTGAGTCAAGACGTGACGGAGACAGCAGAGTTAATTATGAAGAGAGGGAAGGTGAGGGAAAGCTACCTACAAGTTTAGGTCGAGAACAGAGCCATGAAAACACCGTTGCAACGGAGAAAGGAAAGAAACAAAAAAAGGAGAAAAAGAAGGACAAAGAAGGTAACGGAGAACTATCTAACAATGTTGAAGATAATGAGGGCATGTCTAAGAAGAAAATGAAAAGGAAACATGATGATGATTTTTAATTTGAGATGTTCTATAGATTCAATTGATGTTTAATGTATTTGAATATTGTTGGGGAATATGTACTCATAGGATTGCTTACAGTGGAGCATCAGTTTTTTGAACTATCTTATAACATCATAGGAACATTCTTCTTGATTTATTTCCTACATATTTCTTTTGTAAACTTCTGTGTGGTGTTATTAGCCTTACTTCTTAGGAGAGGCTGCATGCAATTTCTATTTATTGCAATCACAAGCTGTTGGTGATACTAAATCTATTGTGTATATTTGCATGAAGCAATTTACTAATCTTGGTGTTATTTATTCAGTTTTGGAGAACTGTAAAAACTAAATTGTCAGGTTATGGTTGTGTAAGGCATGAAATATCTTGTACTTTGGGTTAGTTGCTTCTTTTAAGTTGTTAATTTGAAGGAACCGTCTTGTTATAGCCCAATTGCAATGTGGTATTTTGTTAAGAAATATTATTAGAAAATGGGCAAAAAAGTCAGACAAAAAAAGGTAATGTAACAAAGCATGACAAACACTATGAAACATATCTTACAATGATCTTGAAGTCCTTCCATTTATTTCCTTTCATAACCCAACTTATAAACATATCCAAAAAGTTGATGTGTTTTACACTAGAGTAGCCAAAAAAGTAATCATATCCTGTCTCAAACATGACCCATAGGAGTAAAAAGATAGTTGAAAATTCAACTCTTCATTTCCAACCACAAAAATGTTCCTCATGACACGTTACTTTTTCAACCAAAATTCTCCCTCCAAAATATATGTTCATATTATTATCATCTTGCATCTTCCTTTTTTATATATTGTATATTTTAATAATTTAATGCTAATAATTGATTGATCCATTTGTTTTTTAAATTATACCTTATATTAAATGGGATTTGAATCTCCTTTCACATATCATTTACTTCTCTCCATATTTGTTTCATGATTTCATCTTCTTCTTCTATCCTCCTCTTCCATTTTTTAAGTTAGGAAGGTTGGCTTTAACAAATTAGGGAATGATTAAACAGGACACATGTCATGATTTTAATAGTAGTTTGGGGAGATAACTTATATCTTTATATCAGGAGATATTTTATTCTTTTATATATATATATTTAATAAGATTAATACTTATATGATTTTAAACATAGATCAAAATCAATCAATCTTGTCATCAAATGTATAGATAATATATGTGTTTTTAGTCATACGACAAAAAATATCGTCTCATGCATATGCAGTCATAACTTAGATAAAAAGATAGGTCATTAACCTCTGTATTATGCATATTGATGAGAAATGGAAATAAAGAGTGGTTCTTTAGAATAAGGCCAACTAACAGTGGTCTTATGAAAAAGTGGGGTCTTATTAACCCAAATATGCCTTTTCAAAAGTTAATATGAGAAACATCCCTTGAATTTAAGGAATAATAAGAGGTAAAGGAAGGTACTTTAACAACTTTATCTGAAGATAATATGAGGTGAGTCACAAGAGAATGAATGGTCTAGGAAACTTCATTCATTCAAAAGCAATGGGCTCTCCATCAATTGCATAGAAAAGATCAGTTATGGAGGCCATAAAGGGGTTTGCTAGAAGAATCTGTTATGGTTCTATGTGGTTGGATGTTTCAAAATTTCCTTCAGTCCATGAGTTTCTTTACTTAATAAGTTAATATATTAAGTAACTTTTTCTCTTTTGTACTGTAATCATAATGACGTAATACTGTCAATAATTTATACTTAGTCAAGATGAATAGTGGATAATATAGTGAAAGTGTATAAAACTGCTATAGTGTCAGTATATACATTTTTTTTCTCTCTAGTCATCAAATATTAGAGCATAATATTTATTGAACATAAGAGTTGGGCATGGAGCTACCCTCAAATGTATATATTTGTTTAACGTATGATATGGTTTGGTGGATCTGAGTTACCCAAAAGATGCAGAGAAGCATTTACTTGCAGCCCAATTTGGTTTGACAAGAAGCCATGTACTTACTACTCTTACTTTTTTTTTGGTTACAACTTATTATTACTACATCCTTGCTAGTTGTTTGGGGTTTTTACTGAAAAATATAAATTTTAAAGTAACCATAGCTACCTCAATCTCAAAGGAAAAACCACCCTTGCTGCTACTGAAACGTATCCTTTAACTTTAAAGTAACATCTTATTATTCAACACTGTGCTTTGATATCTGTATATGGAAACCTATGACTGAGGAAATGTATGCTGAGATGGATAGAAGGCATGTTGAAATGAAGAAGAAATGATTGCAACCATAGAATCAATATAAGCATGATGAGCAATTAAATGTTTAATATCAATTGATGGTGAAAAGTAGATTAACAGAATGATGGGGCTTTTTTTTTGGTTCAAGTAGGTAATAACACAACACAGTGAAACCAGAAATGCATAAATATTCTCTTGAAGATTAATGCTTTCATAGAATGGATGTGAAGATCAAGACTTGCAAATAACAACATAATATATAGTACATTACATAATTATTTAGAAGTCTGTGATATTGAAGATACAAGAGTGAGATCTTTGGATGAGGGAGAACTGTGACAAAGGAAGGAGATTCTTGAAGATGGAGGCACTAGAGAAAGTTCTGATTGAGTTTCTGTTTTTATGATCAAGGCCCACATGGATTAGTATATTGAGCTGAGTCAAGTGATAGAGTTATAAATTGAAAGAGCTATTATGTATTATAATTACCGAGCTGTGTGGTAAACACAAAGCGAACTATTTTTTCACCTTTTACTAAAGAATACTGTGTGTTTGTCATCTAAAGCAGCATACGCTAATTTTTGGGAAGAGCTTTCCTTCTTATGAGACAATTTTGTTCCTTTTGCTTGGAGGGTTTTTCCTAGCTTTTCCCTTTGGAGTACTCAACGATAAATTTTCCAGAATTGACTAAAAGTAATTTTCCCTTTGAAATGGATTTATCTTATTTGTGTGTTAATAGTTTAAAATTAAAAAAAAATTATTTCAAATGGTTTAGGTCAATTATTTTTATCGTATTAAAAAATTATAAAATAATGGATTTATTTGAAATCAATTGTTAAAATATTATAGTGACATTGCCGTTAATGCAACTCAACTTTCTCTCAATCTCATTCACTATACTGTATCCACACGTTTCTTGTTGAACCTTTTTCGTTGAAAAGGACAGGTTTTGCACCTTACTCATATCTGTATATTAATAACTTGCTTTTTATCTTGTTTGCAAACATAAGCACATCTATTTACGAAGGCCATAAAACACAGATGCCCCTTCATCCATACTTCTACCACTGCATGTCTTAATAAAAATTTAAACATCCCCAATTAAAGAAATTGAATAAAGGAATATCCTATCAAAGAAATTCAAAAATTGGGTATAAAATTAAAAGAAACGTGGATGAAGAGTAAAAGAACAAAGCCAGAAGGGTAGTTTCCACTTATTTGCGTGCACAGTTGATGTTTTGTCCATATACTCTTCGTCTACATAGTTCTATGAGGATTTTAATGGCAACAATGTAAACTCCTCAATACACATTTTATGTATTGAAGAGTCCATAAATTATTACATTGTTAACTAAAGTTTATCATTTTAATAAACATAACATTTTGCCTAGGAACTCCTCAATATGCATTTTGTCCTGATTCTTAAGCTCGAATCTTTTTTCCCCATAATGATAATACTAACATATAATAATAAGCATAAACAAATGAACTCCACTGCAAACATATACAATTAAATTCCAATAATGCTTCATATTTACAATTCAACAAACCCCATTTTTGTTGTATCAACAATGAAGGGGGTGCCTACATTATTGAAGTACTTCAGAGCAGAAGGTTGAGGACACTATCCCTTCCACATTTGCTAATAATTGCTTTACAATTGTAACCAGAACTTCAACCTTTTTCATAAAAAAAGCCAACTAAAATCTACTATTATACATGAAAGAATGACTATATATTGATCTCTAGTAAACTCTTATTGTTTCTTTCTTCTTTGTTGATTTCTTGTAATCAAACCTACCCATCTACAACAATCTTGCATTCCAGATTTCCCACTACTTCAATAAACAGATCAGAAAGAGCAGAAAATTTTCAACTTTTTTTTAAAAGCAATTTTCCCACTACTTCCCTTCATTCTAGACACGCATAGAAATCCGGGTTTTTATCGGTTTCAATTTCAAACCCATACTCTCTGGTGAGTAAAGCTCAGGAGAAATGCAAGATGGACTCAAGGGACTTCTTGGACTTACACTAAGATTGGTTGGTCTGTACAAACCATATCCCATGAGAAAGTATTCCATTGGTATTAACATAGCATTAGGCTGCTCCTCTGTTACCAATGACCCACATGATTGAACCTGAAGATCCATCAACAACCAAATCTTAAGCTCATTTCAACATACACACATTCTCATCATAAGTTAATAGGCAAGTCAGAAATTGGACTATTTTACGCACCTCAACTAAGGCGCTGAATCGTCTGTCTAACTTCGAAGTTATATGGAGAGCCTCCGAGTGAAATGGAGACATGTCACCAACGAAAATAAGTGAACGACAATTTAATTTTCTCAATCCTTCACTTATGTCAGGTCTCCTGTTAATTGCCAAAACAAAGTTAAATGAAATCGAGACATGTTACATAATGATACAAACAATTGGATCCCAGAACTTATTGAACAAAACCGTAGGCATATCCATCTGTGAATCGAATTAAGTAGATTATCATCCATGACAAATGCTAGTATATATAGTTATTTTCGTGAGTGGCGTTACAACTATAGAAAGAATAATTGTTTTTTTATAGAAAAATAATTAATAATTTAATAACTTACTGAGAAATCACCACTCCTACAATCCCCATTGGAAACAAAAATGAAAGTAACTACTTTGTAGTGTAATCTTACCCATTAATAGCTTCAAGGAACCTCCAGACATTTAAACTCTGCCTCTCATCCAGTGACTGTCAGAAAATATTGGAACAGGATTAGACAAGTAATGTCAGCTTCAAACAACTAACTACCAGTTATAATCCAGGCCTTACATGAAACATTACATAGATATACTGACTAACCTTTCGGCATGCTTTAACTATATCCGACTCTTTCAGCTGAGTACCACCCCGAATTTCCTATAACCACAAATGAAATTAAATTGTTCAGCCTCGCATCCTGGAAGCATAAATGAATAAAAGAGCTTTTGGAAGCAGGCATAAGTATACCTTCCTAAAGTACCGCTTCAATAATATTTCCTTTACCACTCCACACACACCATAAAAATAGAGTAAATTTGACATGACCTGTAAATATTACCAAATCTTCAGAAACATGTAAGATTCCTTTCTACAAGATGCAATTCTTAAGCCATAGAAAAATAACCTTGTTGCAAAACCATTCGGTCCAAGATGGTTCTTTACATAGAGGAGAAACAAGTATCAAACCCAGAACACGTTGTCTATACTTCATCTGTTGTCAGGAAATAGAAAAACCTGAGTAAGATTCTGTTATTAAAACTTTAAACTAAATATGAAGGGGGAGGAGGTGCAATCACAACTTACAGCAAATAAGGTAAGAATGTAAGCCCCGGCAGTCACTCCCATACACATGACTGCACCGAGACTGCAAACAGAAAGAGAGCAGAGGGTTCAGATTGCCTTTCCAAGATGAAGGAAAGGTTAAATCGGTTTCTAGGATCACTTGCACAAATTATTAACCCAACACTTTCAATCTAGCCATTCTATAAGGACTAATGAACTTGAAATTGTGAACATTGTAAGTTTAAACACAAAACTACCAATACGTAAAGGCAAATGGGAACTGGTCTACAACAATTCCTTCCTACCACTGAATGTAAAGCAGTTGCTTATTAAACTAACATACACTTACCCGAAAAAGTTGAGAACCTCAGCTATTTGATCAGCTAAGTCATCAACAGAAAGAATTGGGTAATCTGGATCAATTGCAGCTGCTCCCGACTGTAATAGATGAAGAAAGCACAAGATGAGAAGGAACCAGGAAAATTAGAACAATCAACGATGTAAATATTTATAATAATGAGGAGATGAGAATCAAGAAACAGTGCAACACCATGGTACAACTTCATGGTACAAAGCTACAGACCTCATGACCCGGTGGACTAATATGATATATGCAGAAATTGTGGAGCAGCAGGGAGCATGCTTCGGGACAAAATAATAGCCCTTGAAAGCAGGAGACATCTGATGAAACAAAATGCATGAAAACAGAAGATTACATTGTTAGTAATTAAACAAAAGAAACATTAAGAAAGTCACCAGTGTTTGGTAGAAGTCACAAAACACGATTTTTAGATTTGGTTTTCTCTGCATAATACCTTTCCAGTGCATACCTTAACTTTTACAAACAGAAATACCTTGATGAGGAACTAAACCATATTTTTTAGGCGAAAGGCAAATGTTTGATTTTCTAATAATGATTGTGAAACATATTTAATCATGTGCAACTACCGGATAATCAAAACTCTGATTACACTGAATTTAGTTAAATGTATTGAGACAGATTTCTCATCAACCTGAGGTTTTGAGAGAAAAATGTAATACTTCAATGAAAAAACATGAAAGGGATGTATGTAGAAATTAAAATTCATGACTTACGATTTAAAGCCAAATCTGGATAAGTGATAAGAGCTGGCTTTTCTGGGTCTCCATACACGGCAACAGAGACATAGCCATGATATGTTGGTATAATATATTCCTGAAGAGACATCCCAGTAGCTTGCTAATCAGTAAAAGCACATGAAGCTAACAAGATAATAAATTGCTTATGATAAAGCGTCGCCTATAGATGTTTTATAGTCTGTTTTGGTTGAAGGTCAGAAGTGAAGCAAAGCGCGCTTGAAGCTCCTTTCACGCTTCTCATTTGAAGAAAAAACAGTTGCTTTATTTTTTTTAATGAGAGTTCAAGGACGTCTATATCAAACAAGTCATTAATCATGTGTGAGCATTTAGCAATTTCACAAAAACGTGCAAATGCTTCGGGATTTATTAACCGTAAAAGGATATTAGAAAGAGGTTTATTCAGGCACGCAATAGAAGCCACACGCAAAGAAGCAACTTATAACATAAAAAGTGAGAATCTTTCAAAGTTGTAACGAAACCACTATTTCAGATGCAAAGAAGCAACTCATAACACGCAAAGAGGTACTTTACTACTTTTAAATAAAGTTATTTTAGACGAAACCACTATTTCAGTCCCTAAATATGTAAGCATCTGTCATATTAGAGCTTGACTTTATGAAATTATCGTTTTTGTCATTGAAATTGTTGTACCAGTTGTTTCGTCTCTGAACTTACAAACCTATGGATGGGCGGATTATGATTTCGCATCACAAACTAATATAATTAGTGCTTACAAGTTTATAAACTAAAATGATAATTTCTTAAAACGAGAGATTACCAAGACATTCGCTTGCAATTTCATAAACTTAAGAGGATTCTTGCAAGAGAGCTCATTTTAGTTCATTAAAGCAGCTTATTATCATAAAGCTTTTAAAAATAGCTGCTGACTTTGCTATTCACATTAGCTACTTGTAGCTTATTCCATCAGCTTATCAGAGAAGCTAATTAGAGTAAGCAATTTAAAATATTTAAAAAGTTATCAAACAACCGTTTAATTAAGTTATCTTCCCAAAGACACCCTTAATCATAATCTATCTCTACCCAGAACACTACCGAAAACAACAAAGTCTCAATCTCACTAGATGATATCGGCTACATAGATCAACAGGACGTTGTCGTTCTTTTATTTTCTAAGAACACCATACTAATTGTGTACTCCATCAAAAGCATGATAAAATAAACACAATGTCTTCACTAACTCAAAGCTTTTAAGCATTTAGAACTCTCTAATATGGTTACCATCAAGTTATCTGTCAACAAAAGTAACCGTTTAACACACAACAGCATGAAAAATCAGAAGTTGACATTGTTTTTTTATTTACATCAAACTTCATTATCTGGTGTAATTGCTAATTAAACAAATTAATTAACAGAATGCAGTAACTATATTATATATATCCAGAATGTAATATCTATACACTTTGTGTCTGAAAATTTATACACAGTAATTACATCATTTATCCTTCATTTTATATTAAAGAACAATGATAATACAGTGGATGATGGAGTAAATGTATAAAACTCTCGGTTTTTTCTCATATATATGTGTGTGTGTATAATATGGCTGTAATGTAATGTAATGTAATGCATACCGTCGGTGGAGGAAGAAAGAGAGCATCAAAATCCAGAGACACTGAATCGGTAGAATACGCCATTTCTCTCTCAAATTTCAATTTGCATTTGAATTTCTTATTTCAACTTGTGTTGTTTCCTTTATATATGAGAAAAGGTTTTTTTTTTCATTTTCGGGAATAAATAATGAACTCACTCGTGTGTGTTAGTGAGTCCAAACCGAGTCACCGACGCTCGGTCGTCATCTTTCAGAATCGGTCCGCATCAACTATTGCCACCTTATATTCTGTGGAAATTAACCATACTTAGTTAGGCCGACACAAAAAAGAAATACAAAATAATAATTAATCTTAAGAAAATAGAATGAATCAATGATTTTGTAAAAAAAAATAAAAACTTTCTTGTTTTTGTGGAATTATTTTAGCATCATACAAAGATTTCTGAGATATTTTCTATTCTAACATCATATTGATTTACTCATAATTAATTATTACTATTTTGAAATTGACAACTATCCATTTATGTAAGTTAAATTATGATACTTATAACCTTTTATAAAGTAAACTTAATCAAACAAATCGTTTTATTGAAAGTTCATACCATATCGATTTTATATTCAAATTTCACAAAGGTAACCATCTATATTCATTATTATTAAGGAAATATTTGAAACACATGAGAATTGAAGATATTTGAATATATATTATTGTTCAATTTTTTTCATATTTGAGATGAATGATATAAATGAAATATACTTACCAGTCAACAGTTGAATCAGCGTAATATATATTTTATATAAAACTTAACAGCACATGATTTAACTTATTGTACATACATTCATCTTCCTTAAAATAATGATTTTTAAGATTTATTTGACGTATATTTAGCTTTTGCTTTCATATTTTGAATTGCTTCCTCTAAGTTATTTTAATTTTATGATAATTAAATGTTTCAAAATATTTTATTTCTTAAACTTATCTCATCATAAAATTTAAAAAATGATACTACTATGCACTTAGAAACAATTTTTATATAATATTTTATGATTATTGGGATAGTCAAGTTAAAAAGGATATGATATAATAAACTATTATATTTTATTATGGTTCATGGCAATGTTGCATGGATATCTCAGAAACAGTAAGCACCGACATTGGGTATGTACCCGTATTAGTTAACTTAGTCTTTAACAACATTTTGAAGATCATTTACACACTCAAAGTCACTCATATTTGGAATCAAAAGTAATTTTTATACCAATTTCTTTGTTAGGCATAAATCTTGATATCCTTTGGTGTACAAATACCTACTATCACAATCTATGCTCATATTTATATCACTCAATGGTAATCATCCATTTGTTTAGTCAATTTAATCATCATTTTCACACAACATTACCCCTATTTCTAAAATGAGTTGTTTTATAATTTCAAATCGACTATGATGGTTTGACTTAGATTAAGTATTACTGAAGAAATATTCACTTATGTAACAATCAACTGAACAACAATCAACTGAACAAAAGATTAGAGAGAACAATACTACTAATCGCGTAGTATACATCCTCCTAAATATGAGACTTATTATCCCTTAGAAGAATAAGTGAATTAAGTTTTAATTTGTTGTTCCATTTGTATTCTTTATAATATAAATTTTTGTTTAAAGAATATATTATAATATCATATGATATTATTTTTAAAAAGTAATTACAAAATCGCATTATTATTTTTATTTAGACAGTAGATAAAAAATAATAAATTACATATTATAAGAATTTTTGTAGTTTTTCTTTTTTATATATATATAAAAGAATTTTCAACTTGAGTGAATTTTGGACATAAATTTTAAAACTAATTTGTGAAAGAGTATAAAATTTGTACACTAGTAGTGTAAGATTTATACATGTGCACTCAATTATTCACATTTCATTTGGATTACATTTTTTAAAAATCAACTATAATTAAATATCAATAGTAGATAATGCGATGACAGTATATAAAACTCATAGATTATCAGTGCATACATATTTTTCTTTTTGTGAAATTATTTTAATTAAACATTATAAAAATAAATTTCCAGACACATATACTAACTTATTTATTTAATTTTTCTGATCTTTGGTATATCTGGTTGTTTTAAAAAAATTCAGGAATATCTCAAGGCTATTAACGGTGCATGATCCATTATTTTTTGCACAAATAACATCATAAATCCATCATTGTGTTTAGGTAAATTTACTATATTTGTCTTTGTACAATCATTTTATATTAAATTACTAAATGAAAAATGCAAATTCAGTTTCACCAACCAAACCATGTTTATGTAATGGGATATAGTTTCAGACATGTCTGGCTTAATGGGCTCCATTACGTGGTGCATTAATTACACAGATATATCACTTTCTTTTCAAATAGCATTCTCTGTCTCCGACAATTGTTTGGTCATTTTACTTATATAAGCTAAACAAAGTAATTCTGTATTTACACTCATGCAAGAAAAACAAAAACATTGTCGGTTTGTGATTTTAGGAAAGTGGTAGCTTTTAAGCTTTCCTTTCCTTACCATTGGGAATTTTAGCTTATTTTTCCAGAGCAGTCCTATATACTCTATTATATAGTTCTACATCTTAACCAAAATGTATAAAATTTCCAGAGCAGTTTAGTATAGTACATCTTGACCAAAGTATACAGTATGAAATATTTACTAATGTCCATTTATTTGTAGGTGCTCCTTAATACTGGATCATTGTGCTTAATAAATACCAAAAAAAAAGTATTATTCTAGTAATATAAGGCTAGATCTAAGGATGACCAAAAAGTTAATGGTTCGATTCATGGGAGCAACATTTGTTACGAGAGATAGCTGCACATCCCGAAAGAGATTAGTTTATTATCCAAAAAATGTAAAAGAATAATTTTGATAGTAGCAAAAAAAATATGGTTTATAAATGAAAAAACTAAACTGGTGTGCTTATGCTTAAATAAATAAAAAATTGTGGAATATAACTTCATAAGTAAAAGTACAGAAAAGAGAGATTAATTTGTTGAAGAGCATGGTAATTTACAAGGATTGTTGTAAGTGGAAAGTCATATTGATATAGGCAATAGTAGAAAAAATGGATTTTCAGTTTAACATATAAGAGTATAAGTTATTATGCTTAAATGATCGATTAAAAACAAGAATAAAAGTCATAATAGAAGTAACACATTAAAATTAAATATTTTAAAATATTAAAGTATTAGAGAGAATTATTTTTAGATCAAAAGTTTTTATATTTGTTATGTTACCTAGTGCCCCAACGGCACTTGCTAACATTTCCTAATTATATATATTTCTTCTTCATTAAATGAAATTTAATTTTATGGTTAATTTCAATTTTCATCTTACTCCATAGGAACGTCATGTAATAATGAAAAATAGATATATATCAGGAAAAAAACGGTTGATATATTGGTCCAAATCAGTTTAATAATGAGGTGCTCTAATACATTACAATTTTCAGTTGTAACCTATGATCTAATTAGATGAATAATTGAAACTATTCGTATCAAAAAAAAAATCATCACAATTTTAATTACTAATATAAATTGTTTATGGCCAAAATGGTCAACATATATTTGATTGTTCAAATGTAGGTAATTTGAACTTCTTTATTCTCTAGAATTTTTCATGATACCACTCTAGGCACTTGATTATACAACTTCTTTTAAATCAATGAACAAGTACATAATATCCATTATTGACCTATTCAACATAAAACTGAATTGTTTTTTGGGAATGAACATCTTTTATATAGACATCCATTGTATTATCCTCTCAAATAGCTTCATAGTGTAACTTATGAACTTAATTCACCTATAGCACACACAATTTTGTATATCTCTTATTCTTATAAATATGGATGAAAGTGATTCTTGGATTTGATATATTATTGGACCATATAATCTTTTTAACCAATTTTGTCAGCCAACTAAAGCATTGCTCACCTAGAACCTGCAAACATGAGTAGGTATATAATTAAGTCTAATCGCTTTTATTTTTTTGTCATTTTCAAAGTTTCTTTGACCTCTAACTCATCTTCCTTATTCATATGACTATCTTATCTCACATATCATTATAATTTCCTTGTGCCTCCCAAAACCCTTTCTCCAAAATTGTTTTTGGAATCTCTTTCCTTCATCGTCCTTCAATTTCTAGAACTTGATTTTTGAAACTTTATCTTGACCTTTTCTCTCACTATACTTTTAACTCTAACATTCATAACCAAAACTCTATGTTTGGTCGCTAAACTCACTCTATATATAACTTTGTAGTCCAAGTAAAACTTTCTATCTAATTTCCTTATAAGAAAGAAATCGATTTGAGAATATGTCACCTCAAACTTATATGTGATAAGACCATCCTCTCATTTCCTCAAAGACATGTTGGTTATTTTAAAATCAAAAGTGGGTGATAAATTTAGGATAGTCCTACATTTTGTATTTGATTCCCCTGACACAATCTCCATGAAAACTTGCATATCCTTTGGTCTCCCTCCCTACATGTCCATTGAGATCCTTTCTAGGAAAACTTTTTCTCCAGAAGGTATTTCCTCAACTACACCTTTCAAATCTTCCCAATTTTTTTGAAAAGTTCCTCTAACCTTACCTTAGGTATATCGACACTAATTATATAAAAGGTATCTTTGTTTGCTACAAACTTTAGGGCCATAATTATATTTTTTTTACAACCGCCATATCCATCTTCTATTCCTTATTTGCAATTATTCACATCACGTTTCTTAATCTTATCTTAATGGTATACCCTAGCTTAAAACCTAGAGCACCTAACTTCCTTATCTTCTAGCCAACTCACATAAAATTGATTCTCCTCCTAATCATTGTGTCAACTACTTCCATTGATTTACTTGTTATATTGCTTATATTCTATGTTTTGATTCATATCTAGACTGATAAACTAGATTCTTTACTTGCACTGTTCATGCAAATGTCAGAACCCTTATTTATTTTTCAATACATCAAGGTCTAGATGTAGCAACACTTACTCAATTAACATTATACTTGGATGACACACGGTGTTACTTCCGAACAATAATCTTGCATTAACATTAACACATCATTGATCCATATTATAGAGTTTCGACAAAATTTTATGTTAGTCATCCACTAACTAATAACATATACCTTATATTGAGTCTTAGGACCCTCTATAGCATAAGCAAGCAGAAATAAAAGTAGACAACCTTGTCAGAAACTCATCAAAATGTTCAAGAAAAGGCTTTCTGCCATGGAAAATGTCAATTAATGGAAAGCTTTCTATTATGCATGCCAACATAGATCACATGAAAACAAACAAAGATGAAACAAAAGGAAGTAGAGTAATATTGCAGGCTTCAAGGCTTTAATTAGATCGAGTAAAGTTAAACATAATACATGGTAGTTACGTCACTACAAGTTTGAAGCTGTAACAAAAGGTTTCTATGCTAGTAGACAAGGGCTTAGTGCTTCCAATTTACTAGCACAAAAAATCTGGAAAAAAATTGATAGTTGTCAGAAAAATTGTCAGTTTATCATTCTCATACGGTTTCATACTTTTTATCAATCATATCATGTTTCTCCGCTACTCGCGAAACTTCATGACACCAAATTATCCACCGCACTGCCACTATACAAAAACAATCATTGTTGCCTGAATATTAGGGGGTTTTCTCTCACCGGATTCTCATGAAACTGACATCTCATAAACTTCAACTGTGTCTTAGTTTCATCTTCAATCACTTCTTTGCGCTTCCTTGTCCCGTCAATGCTGGTTGTCCTCACTCTGCTACCAGCAGCAAAACTAACAGGGTCCACACTATCAACCATCTCTATATCACCATCAAGTTTATCTGCTTGTGTCTCTCCATGGGTAGAATCTGAAAAACAGTTCTTATCCAAACTGTTAACGAAATGTTTGATTGCAGGAAGCATACAGTCGGTTCTTGAAGCGAAAAAGTTAGCGTTTGCACGATGTTTGGCCAATCCTTGATCCTCAACATGTAGAAGCCAATCTGAACATGAAAAACATAAAGATGTGAGAGGAAACAACAAGAAAAACTTTCACAATTAGATATGGCCAATCCATGCTGAGCTTTTGAAAAAATCAGCTTCTTTGGTCTTCATCGTACAAAAAGAAGTGAATAATCGAAAAAACTGCAAGAGTTTATCAGAGGAACTCACTTATAAGAGCTATGGGAGTGGACACATTAGGTCTGCAGATCTTTCGGCCCAAACCACTTTGTGTAACCCAGTTGATCAATTGAATGGGTACACAGGATATAGAAAAGGCATTTACATAAGATAAGGCTTTCCCATGATCACCTTTTTCCCTGTGACAAACAAGATTATGAGACTTATCAGCCGAAACATTCTAGAAATCCCATCATCAATCACAGCCACAAAACTCTTTCTCATACCTTGCAGACTGTATAGCTGAGTCAGCAACAAACAACCAAGTTACAGCTAAATCTTTCAAGCTGTTGGCATATAGCGACACTCCTGCTTGAGGATTAATGCATGAATGCTCTATCATCATCACAGCATTGTACAGGACATCTTTCAAAAAAACTTCATTTTCAGAACCCTATAGTAAAACGAGCAGTTAGTTGTTGAATGCAACATTAAAACTTAAAAACAAGCAATGAATCATACACTTCTTGAAGGAAGGGGGAATGAGTGATTCTGGAAAAATAAATAGCTGAACTTACTAAAAAGAAGGTTGCCCAGCACTGGACTCAATGTCCATAAAGATTATGGCAATGACCAGCCAACCTAGTAACAACCCCTCTCGAAGACAATTGACAACATACTTAAAATAGTAAATAAGGAACTATTCGTGAATTACTTGGTGTCTTGGTGAAATAAATCATTTTACATGGAGGTTTGATATAATTTTTGAATTCGAAAATCTAAATCACAATTTTCCGTCATTGTTCAACAGCATCAACACTCCAACTTCAGGTCTTACCACAATTATCATATAAAGAATAAAAAATGAGTATTAACTGATTTGGACTTGCATGACACAAAAGTTCACACCATTCATAGTCTCATCTCATCTGTCAAATATGTTTTGCACACCAAAAAAATGTATGCTTTGGAACTAATTGCAAACTAACCTGTCTATAGAGTGCAGTACATGATTACATGACTGGCCTCTATTAAACATACGCCGTTCAGACTAAGAGGGCTTGAAATTATTTAAAGTCTTAGTATTTTAAGCTTTGAGATATAGACATAGTTTTTTTGGGGGAAAAGGTTGCATACAAACCCTTAATTTCAAATTAAGATTAAGGAAAGCTGAAGTAAACATGGTACTGACCAATAGGGATATCACTGGCAAAACTGGCTCCAACATCATCCTGAAAAGGGCATCTGGTATGCACCAATAACCAATTAGGAAGAACAAACATGAAAAACGTAATGAGGTAACTCCAGAAAGCACAAAGATTCAACCAGTGTCAAGACAAGAAATAGAGAAGTCTGGGTAAAGAAGGAATTAAACTAAGATAATTAACACTGGCATAATGTAAGGACTTGGGACAACTCTGAATGAACAGTTCATGTAGCACAAACAAACCTGAGTCTTAGAAATATAATGCCAAATTGCCAATATAAATGAAAACTCAAAACTGAATTTCAACTAAATAAAGGGTTAGCTATCTAAAATATGAAAGAGCCCACATCCCAAAATTCAATGTAATTAAGAACATGGAGCTCTTCGCTTGCAAGGGTAAGGGTGCATACAGTTACCCTCCCCAAACCCCACTTCGTGGGAGCCTCATATATTAAATGTTCCTTAAATAATAAGAAATAATTAATGTAGAATCCTAGATACCTAATATGCGGTACGGGTACGTGGTTCACTTAGGTACGCGTTTCATCACTTTTTACATTAATTTTATAAGATTTCTCTACGACGATCCAATATATGATACGTGGTACCATGAATTCGGTATACGGTACGTATGGTAAATGAGAGAATTATGTGACTATGTGTATAATATTAACAAATTTAATGCTCCTAAATACTTCACTGAAGGCTAATGAGTCATTTAATATTCAATTTACTCCACATAAGAACTGTTATTTTTAGATTGGTGGAAAGTGGTGGACTGGAGTGAAGGAAATGGGATGGAATGAAATTAGTTGTCATTTTCTGGACTTATTAGATTTACCAAATTAGGATACAATGAAATGGAACCTTAAGTCTATTCTATTCCATCCAATCCCTCAGTTTTTATCCCATCCCCTCTCCCAACACACATGCACCAACTCGGAGGGTATGGGATGGAAACAAGTTATTGTTTATTAGTATCATTATAACAATAGACATATTGCCTACTTTCCAAACAATGAAATGCCAGTTTCTCCATTTCATCCATCACTACATATTCAAGTATAACCTAACATGGAGTATTAACAAACATTTAAAACTCACCTATGTTTTTCTAAAATCAATATTGTGTTTGAAGAGTGGTTGCACAATGGTTGACTTCTAGACCACTTTGTCATGCAAGCTCTAATACTATCAAAAACTAACCATACATAAAGCTTAAGCTGACTACAAACTAAGAACCTAGTCTCCAAACACAACATAAATATCTAAACTTACGAGTTTAAGTTCAAAAATTACGAATTCAAGGAAACAAGTTCTTACCCAAAAAGTAGAAATTCCTAAACCCTGATATGGTCTGAACAGCAGAACCATGCAACTTCTTCTCCACCTCCACCTTCGTGATCCCGAACTCAAAGTTCAAGCACATTTTCAACAATAGAACTTCACACATAACAACACCAGCAAACAAACCAATCTCACACCCAACCCTAACCCCTTTCCGAAACTCCTCGCTCGCGAAAGGGAAAAACCCTCTCACACAATCCTCAGCCCTAAAAAACTGCTCACCAACCATCCACACCTCAATCAAATCCACCAAATCCGCCTCCAAAACCTCCATTCCATCTTCGCAACGAAGTGCCTCGCCGCATAAAATGCTGCAATAACTAATAACTCTCTCTAACAACCCTTCCACCTCACTCTTCATCTCTTTCTCATGAAACCCCAATTGGTACAGCTCGAAAACCAAAGGCGCGAGAACAGCGATCCTTTTCACGGGACCACAAGAATCAGAACATGAAACAAGTAATTGGAAAAGGTCTTTAGCTACAGCGACTCTTCTAGAAGGTGCTGAGGTGTCAGCTAACTTAATTGTATGAAATTCAAGCGCGGAATAGAACCAAATGATTTGTATTGGCGGATCGGGGAAGGTATTAAGCATTCGGGAAAAAATGGAAGTGAAATCGGTGAAATCAGTGGCGCCTTTGCGGTATTGGGATAAGAAACGGTTAATTGATTCTTTGAGCATTGGGTTATAAGTGGGAACTTGTTTTAACGAGTTTTGGTTCATTTTTTTAGGAATTGGGAGCTTCAGAAGTTGAAAGCGTGGAAGTGTGGAATGAGAGTTGAAAGGAAAGAGGAAGCAGAGGAATTTGAAACGAAATTGAGGGGAAGAGAAACCCTAGAGTTGCGGGTGGTGTAGTGGGTGAAATGGAAAAGGGGAGGGAATATATGCTCTAACGGCCAAATTTTTGAATTTGTATGATGATATAAGAATTTTTATAGAGAAAATGATGTATGCACTAATAATATAAAATTAATTTACATTATAAATTTATTATTTATCATTCTTTTTTAATTATTATTAATTTTGTTAGTAGATAGATATTATACTCTTTTATATTATTAATCTAATTAAATATCATTATTTATGTCTAATTAATTAATAACTCATAAATAAAAGAATGCATATTAATGATGGAGGGTGACAAAGTAATGATTTTATGCATATATTAATTTCTTTTATATTATTATATATATGTTTTATAAGATACATGCATATCTCTTAGTAAAGTTGTTAAAATGGGCTACATGCATAGGTTTGTTAATCTGATACATTATTTTGTTTATGTGGTTAAATGTCATTCTACAAAGAGTTTAAAATTGATGTACTGACAGTGTAAAAAATTTTACACTGTCAACACATCATCCACTATTGATTTGTAATACTTTTATTTGAAAGTCAATATTAGCTAACAAATGAATAGTGGGGATTTGCTGACAGCATAAAAATCACTTACACTGTCAGTGTATACATATTAAATCCTTCTACAATATATGACGAATTATATCATGATTCACATTATAACATTATTATAATTTATAAATATTTATGTTATATATATTATTCTATTTTTTGTTCAAAATTAATAACTGTGATATTTATTATCTATTTTTATTATAAGTTTATAGTATCATTATGTTGTAAAACAAAATTCACCTAAGACTTATTATCAAACCAAATATCCCAAAAAGGGGAAAATATAAATGGGTATGTTGAGCCCGACCAAGAAAGTCCAACCCAAACTCAGTTTTAATCAATTAAAGTTAAACAAAGGTTAGACAGAGCTCATGTTCCAGTTAGTCGAGATACAATCTTTGTATTAATACTCTCACTTTTTTGCCATTTATTTTTTTAGTATTTGTCCAAGCCAAGAGATCATTTACCAAGTGTCTTAACTTTACTCTAAGTGCTTGTGTTGTTGAACAAATATTATCTCTATATGTTCACCATATTGTAATCACTCACCTCTTTAAATGAAAGTTCAACAAATCCAAAAATATCTCCATTCAATACTTGATTATTGGTAAACACAATTCAACTATCTTCTTGTGTTCAACTTCTCTATCTCGAGTGGTTGATCCTAATTGCCCTATGATCACAATGAACTACTCTTAAGGACGGTGTAGACAAGAAACAAGTAACATAAGTATTGCAAACCTCACTATTAATCTCATGAGGATTATTATACCTACCAGTGTCCTTCCACCAATGTTAAAGCTTAACAATTTTTGGATTGCCACCAACCACTCGTCAGTATGGTAGTTAAAATTGCAATCTCACTCGTCGGATCACACGACTTTATGATCTCCAAGAGGTAGCTCGTGTTTGATCTCAATGCGTACTTGACTTCCGTAGAATCGAGTGAAATCATTGTGTTGGAGCTTAGGATCGATGAAATCGACGAGCCTTCCGATTCTATCTTCTACTCACCCAGCTTTCCTTTCTATCTCCTCTTTGTTCTCTCTCTCTATATCTCTACTTCTCATTTCTCTAGGTTTATTGTATCTTCCTTTTGATTATGTTTTGTTGTAAAATGAAGAAGATGGTTGCTACTAGTATATGTTCATATTGTTTAAATTTATGGACCGGGTCAAGTCCATTAACTGAAACACTGATATGATAGTATAGATAAAAAATATGTATCATGCAATAATTAACTATAAAGAATGATCATTGTAGACATTTCATTTATTAGTGTAGAATATAATTAATGGACTGAGCCAGGTCCATATAATTATGTAGATGACAAATAATGTTGAAAAGGTGATTTTTTTTAAAATTCACTATGTTGGACACTATTTATCTATTTAAAATATTTCTAGTAAATTAACAATATATATGAATTTATATACATATATATCAATAAATAGAATCTTTCAAGTCTTGTTACAACCATACATTTATGATTTTTGACACTCATTCCAATCCTAAGTAGAAATCGATTTTAACTATTTTGCCTGTCGGTACCTCAAACATAAAAAAAGTAATATTATGGAATCAATGAGATTCTGATTTCACCATTATTCTCCTAATGATGTTATTCACCTTTTATAAAATATATTTTTAAATAATTGTCTCTCTTTGAAAATATTTAAGATTGTTGACTTATTGTAGTAGTGTCTCAACATGATTTTTCATACTCATCTTACTTTCTTAACTATTATAAAAATTTCGTTTAGACGAAACAATATATTAAATGGATGTAGTAGGTGGTAGCTTAATGTTAGAGATGTGGGGAAACCCCACCATTTTCATAGTGTGTTTCAAAAATAGAAATAAAATGAGAGACTAATATGATAAATACATAAGTCTTAATGGACTGGAATAATTTTCTTTGGAGCTCGTACCAGAAGAAATAAAAAAAACTCTGATTTTTTAAGAGTGAAATGACGTCACTTCATATTTTTGAATTTCCATCATAACAAAATAAAGATAAATGTCTAATGATCTTGTAATTTTGATGGATGAGAGTAGTAAGCTAAAGTGAGTTATAGAAAAATACAAAATAACTTATATTGATATCTCTTGAGTTTTAATGAAATTATCCAAATCATATATCATTTTTTTGCATCTACACAATAAATATATATATATATATATATATATATATATATATATTACACTAACTATTATGCAAGGAGATGATGAGATGAGAATAATCTTTTGATTAAAAATTTGGGTGAAGAATGTAATTAAATTAAACTCCAAGAGATGTTACTATAATTTATTCTTAATTAATTATAGATTAGCTATGATAAATTGATCATTTATAAATTTTGATAGGATTTGATGAAGTCACTATTCTCTTTTATGTATTTATGCAACATCCACTTAGGATTATGCTCAATTTTGTAACGAATCAAAATGAGTTTTTTACAATTTATTATGTTTTTGCTTATCTTTATGTTGTGTGTCACTCATCATTAAAGAATCATTACGAGATAAGTTTTAACACATACTAGCAAATTACTCGTGCATTTATACAAAGTGATATTTTTTGCCACATGATTAAGAACACATATTACATGTGTATTTACATGGTTAAGAACACACATGTTACTCGTATATTCACATGGTTGAAAATATACATGTTATATGTGCATTCGTATTGTTAAGAACAAATATGTGACCCATGCATTTTAATGGTTAAAAACACATGTTACTCATACATTCGCATTATAAGATACATATATTACCCGTGCATTTACAAAACGACAAAGTTGCCCTTGAAAATCTAAGTGTCAAGTATAGGGTATTCCCCTCTTAGTAATTACTATTCCTCTTAGTAATTATGCTAATTGCTAGCCTATGAAATTTGGGCAGGAAAAAAGGATGTGGTTGTAATAGCGGGAAAAAAAGAACGTGGTTGTGATATGTCCAAGAGGAATGATGCTGAAACTTTTTTTCATATTATTATTATTATATTTTATTAAATAATATAATGGGTAACGAACCAGGGATAGATGCGTACTTTTATCTTGTGTGGTACTATATAAAGTGGAGTATTTTTATTGTGGTTAATCAGTTTTAATTACATTATTACTAAAAGTTATTAATATTATATGTTATTATTAAATAATATATTGTGTAATGAACAATTGAGTAGGTGTGTATCTTATGTGGATTCCTCTTAGTAATTATGCTAGCCTATGAAGTTTGGGCAGAAAAAAATGTATGTGGCTGTGACGGTAAAAAAATCAATATGGTTGTGACATGTTCAAGAGAAATAATGCTAAAACTTTTTTTCTTATATAGTACTAGCGTGTTGACAATATGAAACTGCATTCTTATTTCTTAGTATTAAATATTTAAGAGAATTGTATTATATTTTTTGTGATAAAAGAAATATGAAACTGAATTGTAATTCTTTTAAAAAATTACATTGATAATATGATATTTTTAAGTATGTAACTTTTTCTAACTCCTATTAATATTTTTTATTATGTATAAAAACATTCTAATAATAGTTAATTAAAAGAGTAAAATAGACAATAAGAAATTACACAATATTAAGTAGTTATAAAATATTTTGGTTTTATATATAGTATAGATATAGATATAAATTAAATGTTATTATTATATGTTATTAAATAATATATTGAGGATGGAAAAAATGGCTGTTGGGAGAGTTAGTCCCATGTACATGTGGATGTTCCTGGCTCGGACATGATTGTCTCCAGTGCGAGGACATTTGTGGGAAACTAAAAAAAAAATATTGAGTAGATATGTACTTTTATCTTATGTGGGAGGGTGTATATTAAGAAAGTGATGTGTTTTAGGAAGGAAAAATGTGATTAAGGTTGTTACACATATCATAGGATGCCATTTTTTATTATATAGTATATAGATTAAGTTGTTAACTATGATAATGATTATTTCATTAGACTTAATATAGAAATTGAAATCCAACTTTTATTGAACCAAACCCCAAGTTCTTCTCTATTTGTTACACTCTTAAACACTTTCAAAACGTACTAATTCTACAAATAATAAATATTGAATAATAAGATACCCTCAAATATTTTATTGTTTCTTAATAAAACATTTAATATAAAAATATTTCATTTGATATTATCTCTAATAAATCTTAAAATAATAATAACAAAATAACGATTCATGCACGCTAAATCATTTATTGGTTCCATCCTTGTATCGTTGGCAACTAATTTAAGTGTGAGAAATAAAATAAAATATATTGAGATGGAGTTTGAGATTTTTGATACTTATGAACCATCATTTATTTTATAAACAAATATATGTATTAATGACAATGGTCATAGAGAAAAATGGTGCAATTTTATTTAATCTCACACAAATTTCTACAAAATATTATCTATACTTCTATAAAGTCAAAACGATAAATAATTATCATGACATAATTTTTACATTACAAACTTACCCTTTTATAACTCTACATTAGTAATCATCATAAACTTCCAAATATTACTTTTTTTTTTCACAATACATCATTATTCTTTCACACATTTTCTAATTTTTATCTTTTCTTCTTCAATTCTATATTTGATTAACTTTAAAGAATGTAACACAAAATTGATATATATCACAAAAATAAGAATGTGGGTGCATGAAATGTCAATCGACACGTTAGCATACAATAGAGTCAAATCAAATAATAATGTATTCTCGTTATTTTGGTTCGTTACAAAATACATCATATTTTTAGAAGATATTTAAATACAAAAATAGAATAGTGATATCATAATCAAATTTATATGCAAATTTACAAATGATTAATCTATTATAATTGATATGTAATTATACATGAATAATCAACGTAATATATTTGCATATACGTAAAAAAAAACAAAGTAGAATGATTATAATTTCATTAAATCTAAGGGGTCTGAGTATAATTTAATAAACTTAATGGGAGTAATTTGCAATTTTATTTTGTTGAGTGTGAAAAAATGAGATAATTTTCTTCTAAATTAAAGGAGTAGAGAGAGAGGAAGGCAAAGCCAAAGAAACTCTTTATTCCTGTTCCCATTTCCCAACCCAACCAACCTTCTCTCACCGCCATGGCTCTTCTAAGAACCGCCACGCGCCTCCCTCACCTCGCACCATCATCCCAACGCGCACTCTCCCTCCACACCACACTCCCCTCTCTCTCCCCAGAAACCGCCGCCACACCATATGCTCGCCCACCGCCACCATCAACCTCCTCCCCCGCCGGGATCTCAAAGACGGCGGAGTTCGTGATCTCGAAGGTTGACGACCTCATGAATTGGGCCCGTCGCGGGTCCATCTGGCCCATGACCTTCGGGCTCGCTTGCTGCGCCGTGGAGATGATGCACACCGGTGGCGCTCGCTACGATCTTGATCGATTTGGAATCATTTTCAGGCCTAGTCCGCGACAATCTGATTGCATGATTGTTGCTGGTACTCTTACCAATAAAATGGCCCCTGCTCTTCGAAAGTAATCTTCGTTTCTTATACTTTTCCCTTTGAAGCGTTTTTAGGGTTTTGTATTGGGGATATGTGTTTATTTGAGTTCTGTAATATATTTTGATGCGGTAATTTGTATTTGAGATGATTAATCCATAATTCGTTGGGGAAATGTTATTGGGAAGTGAAGATTTCTATTTGGTCCAAGAGCATGTTTTAATTGTGATTGCGGTTATGGTATGATTGATAATGTCGCAATGCCACTGTGGGGACTGGGGACAACCAAAACCTTAACATTGCAGCCTAAGTTGCGGTTGTGGACTGATATTGAAAATCCTGCTAAGGAACTCAAATGACAGTTTAGTGGTGCTTGGTAGTGATTAATTTGTCCCTAAAGCATGTTCTGAAAAAAACTAATTTGGCCTGCATTTGAGATTCTTGAGGATGAATTATTTTTATTTTTATTTGTTTTACCAAGGACTAAATTGAGGGGCCTATTTTATTATTATTATTATTATTATTATTATTGTTATTATTATTATTTATTTTTTAAATTCTGTTGTTATTTCAAAGCTGAGGACATTGTTTTGGGGAAATTGTAAGAGAGATAGACACAAAAGGCTCTCATACAACTTATCACAAATTTTAAGAGATCCCACTATTTATAGTGTGTGCCTCTCTTCCTACATGACCTTGTGATGACAATTTCTCATATTTGAAATTTTGAATATGTTCCAGACGAAGTTTTAGATTTTTGTTTAAGTCTAATGTTGTAAAGATGTAGCCTGAGTATGTGCAATAGCACATGTCTTTTGAGAGCATTAGAATCAGATAACTATTTGTTCTTTTATATAGAACTCAGAACTATCAAATAAATGTAGACATCGCTTGTCAGGTCTCATGAATCAGTTGGTCCATTCCGACTCAGTCATGGCACTTAGGTTTGGAAAACATACAGCAGCAGAAATAGGAAAGGGCAGAATAGGAATTGATAGTGAGAATTAGGTATAGGGGATAATACATGTGTAGCCTGTTATATAAGGAAAGGTAGCTGAGAGAGGGAGCTTTGCATTCATTTTGTAGTGGGCAATGTTGTGAACCTTGTAGGAGCTTTTGTCCCAAAAAAATGTGTGAACCTTGTAGGAGCTTTTTCTCTGGATATTGCAGAATTCACCTTCTGCAATACTGTTATCTTCAATAATACACATTTTCCTCCTAATTTTCATTTACTAGCCTGACAGCATACATTCTGATTGTTTCCCTGGTCCTGCTACAAGTGGTCCTTCAAATCATACTCAACTTTGTGTAAAGGACGAGAATCATGGTAAGTGGGCAAGTCAGTGAAACTCATTCAAATTTCTGAATGAGTTATGAATATTCGATCTTTGATATCGAAATTGGTCCCTAGCCAAGTTCAAGATGGTCTATGATAGGGTAGGTTTATAGCAATGTTAGATGTGGTTGTAGAAGTCTCGATTGGTCCATTTTGTAGGTAGATTTGGTTGATAGGTTCATGTAGTTAGCTGTCAATAATTCATAGATGATCAGAAAATTTGGGTTAAGTGGAATTGAATATCATCAATTTTTTTACTCTAACCATTTGTATTGTATTTGAAGTGGTTGTTAAGTGGGGAATAAATAGAGTGCTGCGGAAGTTAAGGGTGCGAGATGTTACTTAATACTTGCTGCACGAACACTATGCCACAACCTCTTCTTGAGGTATCGGAGTGTTGTACACATGGAGTGTTGGTCACGCTTCTGATGCCAACACTTCTCTGATACTCGTATGCCTCGTGTTTGATACTGCTCACCACATGTTCAATTACAAAAAAAAATTTAGCCAGACACAGGTGGTACGCGGCTTGTTAGGATCATGGGTTACTTGTGTTTCTGAACTCTGCATAATCAAATTCTAGCTTGGTCATCTATTATTATCTACTACTCATAAGTTTTGCTCCTGAACCTTACTAAAATTTTGTGACCCACATGTAGGATTACAATGCCTGAATTTAATTGTAAGAGATTTTCAAGTGACTAAATTACACTTTCCCATGCTATAGAATATTTATTGTAATACTGGCACTTCATCTCCTCATTGTCGGATTTTCTACTATTTGAATTGAGAAGTTAATAATTATTATTTTTGTTCAATTTTATATGCTCCCCCCAATAAAATGAAATTTACGTTTTTCTTCTCGATTCTATAAACTTCTTGCAGGGTTTATGACCAAATGCCTGAGCCTAGGTGGGTTATCTCTATGGGAAGTTGCGCTAACGGAGGTGGATACTACCACTATTCTTACTCTGTTGTTCGAGGATGTGACAGGATTGTTCCTGTTGACATATATGTTCCCGGCTGTCCTCCAACTGCTGAGGCTCTACTATACGGGCTTCTCCAGTTGCAGAAGAAGATCAATAGGCGCAAGGATTTCCTCCTGTGGTGGACAAAGTGAGGTCAATTAAGTTTATTTCTTGGATGCTAAATTATGTTATAATAAGCAGTTTGTGGCACTTTTGCCTTGCCAAGACCACCCATGTAAGCTGGAGATTATATTACCATATTACCTTGTCCACATATCTGGATTTCTTTTGGTGTGTCACATTCCTGTGCAGGTTTTGTGGTGCTTCAAGTAACTAGGAAATTTGTTTCTGTTGGATGCTGTACTCATGAAATATGCATGTTCTTATTTGTCCATGGTTCTTTTGTATGTTGATAAACTTGGGAATATGGTGACTCAATTTTGTTTTTATGTTATCAATTTCTTACTTGTTTACTCCAGATCATGGGCGTTGTAATGAATCTTTTAATTAATGGTTGTCTTTTCCTTCCCTTTTTACCCAAAAAATCAATGTTTCGGTATTATTTTTTTGGGGTGCAATTAGGTATGCTGCTCACAGGTATGTGAACGTGGAGATAGTTTGCAACCAAACGACATCAATCGTTCGTTCGTATGTGGGTTGAGTTCTGGAGGAGAAAGAAAAGAAAAAGAAAACTTGAGAGCATGAAATACAATTGAGATCTATTCCATCAACTCATAAATAGACCCTAAAGATCCAAAATATAAAACACCGTTATCGGAAGAATCAGTCAAACCATTGGCTGCCCAAAAAACCTCTCCTTAATTTGCGGAATATGTGGATGCCATAGTTCCGTGCCCATCATCTGGTTGAGAAAATCCAGGGTTCCACCATGAGGATCAAGCGTTATTGATGGGCCACGGATTTTGGCATTGAAGCCAACGGAAAAATGCAATTAGAATGATAATCATGGTTCTAGGACATATTTGTTTTCACAACCTTGATGATATTTTAACAAATCCCATAATCAAACTCTAAAGCTAGAACCTCATTCGTATTATGTTAGAGAGTTCCTCCATGACGGTTCTCAAAGCCGACACTAGATCATTACCATGGTTGAAAAGAGTGTGTATTGAACCAATAGTGTTGAAAAGAGCATTGCCTAAGGCAATCTCCTCTAAAATGACATCGGTAGCTAAGTGAGCTCTCGCTAGGGTGGTAAAACAATGTTTTATTAGTGGATGTGTCAAATTTTAGTGTATTTTTTTACTTAGTTATTATATAATTTTCAGTAAATACCTAACTCAAATTTAATAGAAAATTCTGTTTTGATAGGTTTTCATAAATTAAATATTGGGTTCAGTTTTTCTAAGTGGTATCTAACTCTAACCTAACCCAAACCCAATTTATAAAATAAATATCAAATTATATAGTAATCATATATATAAATAACATATGAGTTTGTATGAGTTTTGGGTTACTTGAACCTGATGAGGATGATAGTCTTTCTCTACCTTTATTATATTTAAGTTTGTGTACATGATTTTATTTTTGAGGTTGGGTAAGTTGCCGTCCCTATTTAAGAATTACTACGATATTAGAAGGAATAGTAAATAATACAGTATAAAAACTCTTAAAATATCATTTTTCCTCAATTTTAATAGTTAAGTTAATCCATTTAGATTTAACATTCCTTTTAAAGGATAATTTGATAATTATGGAGACAATTACATAGTATAGATTAAAATTTTAATGAAAGAAAAAAATATTATAAATATAAATATATATATATAGGTGCAATAGAAAAGGGCAAAGGCACGTGACGCAGTTGCAATCTTGAGCTTCACATCGAGTCTCTAGGGTTTCTCTCTTCTTTCCTTCTCTCATCATCCATGGCCGACGAATCTCAATACTCCGATGCCACTCCACCCTCCTTGAAGCGCAAATACGACGACCAATCCACCGCCGCCGCCGACTCCGTTCTCACCGCCGGCATCGAACTCGCCAAACAGAAAGCTCAAGAAGTCGCCGCTCGTCTCTTGAACAATGCTCCTCTTCCTACCACCGTCGACCCTTCCAAACGCTCTAAACCCGATAACGGTTTCGATTCCGTTGGTAATAATCCTTTTCCTCTCTTACTATATCTTAGTCTTTGGTTTACTATTTATTTTTTAATTTATTATTATAATCGATTTTCTCAAACATGAAATAATTCTAGGTTTGTTTGTTTAAGCATTTTTTATAGAAAAATACTTATTTATATTTAGATGTTTGTTTGGTTTTTTAATACTGAGAAGAAGCTGAGAAATTCAGCTTCTTAAAAACTTCTCATAGGAAGGTTACCGAATAAAAATAACTGATTTTCAACATAAACTAAGTGAATCACTTAATGTTTGTTTATATGTACTTTTATTAAGATGCAGAAGCTGAATTTCTTTGGCTTTTATGTGGAGTTATATATTTCAGTTTCTCAACAACAACCCTGGGGAAGGATGAGAAAATGTAAAAAATTATTTTGATAATTGTAGCTAAATGACACATAGGTTCAGATTTTCACTAAAGCTATACAACTAAAATTACTTTTGTAGAATGCTTTGTTTGGCGGCACTTTTACGAAAAAGCAGAAGCTGAAAAATGGTTGAAATTCAGTTTTTTTATGTGAAGTTACGGGTGTGTTTGTTTAGGATTCTGAAAAAGTGATTTATCAACAACAACAAGAAAGTAATTCTCCAAACACCTTTTTGGCAGAAACATTTTTTGTGAGAAGCTAAAAATTTGGGGTTCCCACCTTGAAGTTTTTCCCCAAATAAAGTTTGTATTAATGCGTAGCCAAAAGCTTATAAACGTTAGAAGTGATTTTGTGTTAAAGTTTTACAATAAGAAACTAAACCAAGGGAGTATTTTTTGCCTCCAGAAGAATCATGTAAGGAAAACATTTTTTATGTACTTTTAAGCTTTGTATCAAATACCAAGTAGCTTCTGATTCTCATATATGACCAAATTCATATTTTTAGAATTAATTTTTTTAAAAGCTTAAACAAGATGACACTTAATATAATTACACATTTGTAGCTTATTTGTGTGCATGTGATGGTGATGCAGATTTGAAGGCTCAATACCCGGTATCTACATTTTCTCCTTCTGTGGGTTCTTACGGACATCAGGGTGCTGCAAGCAAGAAGATCGACATCCCTAATGGGAGGGTGGGTGTCATAATTGGCAAAGGTGGTGAGACCATCAAGTACCTTCAGTTGCAGTCTGGGGCAAAAATCCAAATTACTCGCGATAGCGATGCTGATCCAAATTCTCCTACTCGGTTGGTTGAACTTATGGGTACTCCAGATGCAATTGCTAATGCTGAGAAACTTATTAATGAAGTTCTTGCTGAGGTACTGCACTTTATTGCACTAACTGCTACACTGCTATTATGCTTTCTGGTCCTGGGATTGACTGCCATGGTTTTTGTGGACAGGCTGAAGCAGGAGGTTCTGGTGTTGCTACTCGACGACTGACTGGACAAGCTGGGTCTGACGAATATGTGACGAAGATCCCAAATAACAAGGTATTTAAGGGTTTGTGTGAAAGTATATATAGACTTATGCAATGTTGAAGTGTTTGGTTTTCTATCTATCAGGTTTTTTTCATATCTTTTTTCTGAGATGATATGTTGTCCCTCTTCAGGTTGGTCTTGTTATTGGTAAAGGAGGAGAGACAATAAAGAGCATGCAAGCTTCAAGTGGAGCAAGAATTCAGGTTTACTATTTTGAGTGTTTTTTTGTCATGTTGATTTCTATAGAAAATGCTAAATAGTTAATTTTTACTAGGTTTTTATTGTAGCTTTGTGACCGCTGGCTTGCTTCTAATGTTATTATTTGACTTCGATCATAATTGTCTCTGAAGATGCAGAATTCACAATTATTATTGTTCTACATTATTTTTTCAGGTGATTCCTCTTCATCTTCCCCCTGGTGACCCATCCACAGAGAGAACATTGAAAATTGAAGGGACCCCTGAACAAATTGAGTCTGCAAAACAATTAGTTAATGAAGTAATCAGTGGAGAGGTATGTTATGTTGGATTTTGGCCTTGGTTAGCACGTTTTGCTTGCCATGTGCCACATCTATTTTGCTTTAGAAAATTGATTTTCATGTGTATCTTATTTTTTCTGTGTTATGGCTTAGTTTTTTAAAACTATATGGGTTTATCTCTAAATCTAGATTGATGTCTTTGGTTACTGACATACTGTTTTATAGTTGGATACCATCTCCTAAGAGTTATGCTACTATGAGTTCCAGATGAATCTTTGTTAATTTCTCGATATATTAGCTCGTAAGACTACACATCACGATCCATTTAATCATTCTACTGAAGTTTAGGCATTATTTCTTTTTTCTGTAATGATGTTAATTGATTTCAGGGGTAAAAATTACAATCCCCACTTTGTTGTATTACAAGATGTTTTGACATAAATTTCTCCATGTGGTTTGTTGCCTTATTTTGTAAACTGTAATTGGTTCTTGCTCATGATATAGTATCATATGATGTCTGTTATTGCAATGTTATATTATTTTTGTGTTTGTTAAAGCCTGGACCTCTTGTAATGGTTAAGCTACAAGTTTAGGTGTTGAAATGGCAATAACATCCTGGCTAATAAATTGTTGTCTCTAGCAAGTGGTATCTCTATTAGGTTTATCATTTATGTTACAATATTCTTATCAGATGCAAAAGACTGCAAGCTTTTGCATCCTTTATTAATTTTCTGGCTCTATCTTTGTTATTGTGCTGGAAGGAAGCTTTCAAGCCTGTGCTATAGATACACACCTCAAAATAGATGTACTAAATTGATGATGTCCAGTTTCTACTGTTAATCTCTACAATGCAGTTAAATTCTGATTCTCTTCCCTATTTGAGAACTTATTAGTAGAAGTAGTTTTACGTATGACCTGTACTTCACACGTGTTAATTTTCCCTGAATTTCCAGGGAATATCTAGTTCGTACTTGCTATGTTTCTTTTGTACGGGTAGGTACATGCAGTTTGTGTCTGGCTAGTCTTATGTTAAGCAAATGAATACATATGTTGTTAGCATCTTATATTCATGTATCCATTAAATTGACAGAGGGGGATGGCAGACGTATTCATTCAAATTTGGATGTATTAGTTTTGTTGTCTTTGATACCAAGCTCTTGCTAGGTTTTTAACTGTGGCTATGTTTTGCTGTTATCATTATGCTGTGGTTTAGTTCTTGGGGATATAAAGGTGTCTGTAATTGTGCCATTGTTTTTCTGGTGAAAGTGGTTACTTATTGGGATTAAAGCCTGGTCAAAATGGAACATCCTTATTAACTCTGTACACTATAACTGATCTTGTTATTGAGAGTGTTTGTAGGGTTAGTATGTTTGGACCATTAGTGACACCAATATGGAATCCCTTTGTCTTTTTTGGTGTTCCTTCAGCATGCCATGGTATGGTTCTAATTCTCATTTTTACTATTTATTCTCGGGCAGTAAGTCTCCTGTTTTCGTCTTTGCAGCGCCCCAGTAGGACTGGATATAAATTATCATATTGACATCCTTTTTTCCTATGCCATTTGTGCCTTTCAGTTCATTACTCCAATACTATTATATATTTGACCACGTGTTTGGTTCTTGTGTCTTAAGCTGGATTTACATGTAGCACAATGACCTGTAACTAGTCCAATGTGGATCTCTCAGCGTTTTTATGTAATCTAATTATTTCTGCCCATTGTTAAGTCTTCTAGTTATGCAATGTGATAACTTATAATTGCATTGGATATTAAATTGTCATTTTGATGTCCGTTTAATAAATCTATTTGTGCCTTTCAGTTCATAGTTTGAAATCACTATTATATATATACTTCAAATATGGTTGCCTATATCTTAAGGTAGATTTAATTTGGCATAGTAACCTGAGATTTGTTCATGGTGAAGTGAAGCTCTTAGCTTTTCGGGTTCTATATTATTACTGTCCTTCTTTTAGTATGCTAGTTGTTTCACTAAAGATTCTTTTAAAATGCCATTTGTGATTTTTTTAATTGCTCAAAAGAAATTATTATCCACTTATGTCTTATGCTTGAATACCAATTGGTATAATAACCTGAAACTTTTCCATTCTGAAGCTCTTAAACTATTTTATCTATTTTGTTATTCTGCCCAATTTTCAGTTTTCTAGCCGTTTCAACTACCAATATTGTATGATCTTGAAGATAATTCTTCTGAATAATTTTCAGTTGTTCCATTGTGTACAATGTGCCATTAAACATCTACCTCCTTATCATGTAGAATGTGCCATTAAACATCTACCTCCTTATCATGTAGAATGTGCCCCCCTTTCAGCCTATTCTCTTAATTTTTCTGTCATCATCTCTGACATTTTTATTGATAGTTCTTGAACCCGAACTCTGAATTTTTGTGTCTTCATCTTTAGTCTTTACCCTTGTTTGGATTCCGTTGGTGGTTACATGTGGTTTTATTTGATGGTTCATTGAGGTTGACCTCTTTAGATCCAATGGAGGGAAGGTTAGGAGGATGATTTTCTTATGTACTTGCTGTGAAGAGAAGCTGTCTAGAGGGACAGTCTGTAGATTCTGGATTTATGGTTGCTTGTACTTCTCTTATGCTGTTGATATGTGTTATTCTGGAAACAGCTTGTAGAATTACTGATAATGATTTATACTTTAACAATTGGAAAAAATCCCATATTCTGAGATACCATATACTGGATTGCCTCTTGAGTAAATAAAGATAGTATACTTGTCTATTTCTATGGTTGTGCTTTCCTTTTGTACCCATTCATTTCGAATAGGGAGAGGGGTTGTGCTTCTGCTGGACTCACTCAGTAATGTCACAAACCAGTACGGTATGTAGGCCTTTTATACCCCTTTCTGATCCTGAATGGAATCTGTCAAACATATTATAACCATTGTGTTATTTATATGCTGATTTTAGCTGTGTATCATATATGCTTTACTTGTATATTGGTTTGGTGCTTTTGTTGCTGTATGTACTCCAATATATTGGGTGAATTAACTTGTTTTTATTTGTTTTTACAATTTTTCTTACCACAGAATCGATTTAGAAATCCAGCAATGTCTGGTGGCTATCCTCAGCAAGGGTACCAAGCCCGAGCACCCTCTAGCTGGGCTCCCCCTGGTGCTCCTGCACAGCAACCTGGTTATGGCTATGTGCAGCCTGGAGCGTACTCTGGTCCAACACCCCAGTATAACATGTCTCAGCAACAATATGCCGGCTACCCTCCCCAGTCAGCTGGTGGATATTCCACCGGTTGGGACCAGTCTGCTGCACCACCTTCCCAGCAGTCTACTCATGGTTCTGGGTATGATTACTATAGTCAACAGCCTCCATCTCAGCAACCACAAAATCCTGGCAGTGCTGCACCTCCAGGTGATGGGTCTGCTTATAATTACAGTCAACCACCTACTTCTGGTTATAACCAGCTTGGGCAGGGATATGCTCAGGATGGCTATGGTGCCTATCAGGCACAAGCACAATCTGGGTATGGTCAGCCACCATCATATGATCAGCAGCAAGGTTATGGCTCAGCCCCAAACTATGGTACTGGGAACAACCCAGCACAGGAGGGACACACTGCCAATTATGGATCACAGGCAGACTCAACCCAGGTTGCACCTGTCCAACCCTCTTCAGTGACCCAGCAAGGTTATGCTTCTGGCCAACAGCAGCCTAGCCCACACGCTGCTAACTATCCACCACAAGGAACTGCTCAGCCAGGTTATGGGGTGCCCCCAACCTCCCAAGCAGCTTATGGCAATCAACCTCAAGCGCCCTCTGGTTATGGACCTCCACAGTCTCAAAAGCCCGGTGCTACTCCACCGGTTTATGGACAGTCACAATCACCTAAAACTGTAGCAGCAGGCTATGGTCAGTCTGGGTATCCCTCTTCCCAGCCCCCAACTTCTGGATATGGCGGTGCATATGGTCCCACATCATACGGTGCTGCTTCAGGTGGTCAACCTGGTTATGGTCAGGCACCGCCATCATATGGCAACAGTTCTTATGGTGCTGGTTATGCTCAGCCTCCAGCTTATGGCAGTGATGGTAATGCAGGTACTCGGGGAAGCTATGATGGTACCCAGACTGCTCAACAGGGTGGTACTGTTGCGAAAACATCACCACCTCAGAGTTGATTTGTAGTTCGTTGATTTTGGATTGTCTGAATTGTTGGGCGTAGTATTTTATATCGTGCTAGTGACATTGATACCTAGCTTTTGTTGCTTTGGGATGGAAACATTATTAAACCTTTATCATGTTTTAATTTAGCAGTATGATTTTCGTTTCATGAGTTTGCAAGTACTAAGCATAGGATGGAAACATTATCATAACCCTAATCCTATTTTTAATTTAGTAGTGAATTTTTCATTAGTCTGAGTGTACTATCAGAATTAAAGCAACTAAGCATAAGATGGAAGGCACAGCAGAAACTCGATAGAGAATATGTAGTATCTTGTTTATCTTTAGTTTTGCCTAAATTAACAATGTATTATGAAAATAAATTGATGCAGTTTTGTCTAAGTTTATATTTCAAACATTCATTAATACGATAGATGTTAATGATAGATAACCAAATCGGGCCTATGAGTGGGATTAGGCTTTAGACTTTGGTGCCCAATTTTTTTTCAAAAGATGGTTTATGCTTATTTTTATATGGTAAAACGTTGTCGATGGGATTAGGCTTTATGGTAAAACTTACAAAAATATTACAAGCTATTTTGAATTAATTTTCTGAAGATGTTCTCATAAACAACAGGAAGTTCTTTATGCTATGTTTCATAAAACTAATTGTAATGTATGAGAAATCATGTTAAAGGTTGTGTGAAGCTATTTGGTAAAGCTAAAATTTGTTACTTAAAAAGATCGTGTAATATATATATATAAAAAGTGTAATAGGCACTGTACAGATCGTGTAATAATATATATATATTAAAAAGTGTAATAGGCACTGTACAGATATATACATGGTAAATGTATATTGAATATGGATGATGATGTAACAATGTAAGTATGTAACATGCACTCTGAAAATGATTAGTTTTTTACAAAAAAAAATAATATGTGCGAATATATCTTTGGTATAGTACCACAAAAAAAAAACATATCTTCTAAATTTTAGAAAAAAAAGCTAATTTTCATAAGCCAGTCTCTATTTCTGAAGCTACCATCCTTCTTCTATATTTTTTGTTTGTCAAGTAGGTCTAATTTTTTTTGATGCAGACAATAACATGATATATAATTAAGTTACCATGTTTGCCCAGACTCGTAATCTGGCAAGTGCCAAAGAATAAGTTGCAGAGAAAAAGCTACCCTAGCCAATCATGTTCAAGGAACCGCTTCCAAACACCTTGAACCAATAAGACAATGACAAACAATAAATTCCATAATCTAATGGGCTAAAGCCCAAATAAATTTGGACCTTCCAGCTAGATTGAATGGCATCTTGGTAATTTAACCGAAAAACATTAGGGTTTCCACCAAGAGTATATATATTTCGCCATTCCTCCTATGCAGAACCAGATCTAACTCCTTCTGCTCCTTCAGTCACATCTCATCATCGTTTTCACCTCTACTAATAATTCCAATTCTCTCTTTTCACTTTTGTTTTTCTCTGCCATAATTTTATTCATACACGTATCTTCTAATTATTTTTTCTTTGTTCAATTTTATCTTTAGTTGCGTCAATTTCAAGCTTATTTAGATTTCGAGTAGAAAATGAGATGAAACGAGGAATGGCTCTATAATCGAGTCAACAGCAGGAGCTTAATTAATAGTTACCTGACTGCCGCTTAGAGCCTAAATTAAAGTGCCAGATGAAGACCCTTCAAATTAAACTTAATTTTTTTGAAGACACAATTTTCTGGTCATATTCATTTTTTTTAGTTGTTAATTTTATTGTTTGACTGTTAATTTTTGGCACTGAGTCAGACACGGGTGTTTGTTGATTGAATTGAAAACAAGCTACCTTTTGCATCGTGCCTATATACATATTAGCTATTGTTTAGCGATTGGAGGAACTTCGTAGTTTCCTTTGAATTACTAGTAGCTAGATTGTTTTAGTCTCTTGGAACTTTGTTACTTGTGTTTTGTATTTTATTACCGCTTATATGCACAAATTTCTGATTGGTTGAGTTGATAATTTCACCAATAGGCATATAGTTTCTTCTCATTTTTTACATAACATGTGTTTCATTGGTTTTAGGAAGTTCTTGTTCTTGGTTATATATGTCCTACAAAAGTGTGCTACTATTTGAGTTTAGTTGAAAAATTATATTCAAGTTATTTGTTAAAAATATTTTTGAGGAGAAGAGTTATTTGTTAAAAATTCAAGCGTCTTACTCTTGCCATACTACTTTCCTACCAAAGCATCACAATAAGTCCTACAAAATAACGATAATATCAGAACAGTCCTTAGGAAGTCCTACAGGCTAAAGATTTATCACAAAGTTCAGTAAACAAAATTGAACATCTAAAACAAAGATTGAACACCTAAAAATTGTTCATCTTGAAGGCAATTGAAAGATGATTAAAATGAACCATCAATGAACAAGTTAAAGCATCATATAAAGTAAACTCTGAAAACACAATTAGCATTATAACAAAATGTTAAACACCTAAAAGTACAAGTAGTCGTTTGAATGAGCTAAAGGTGGCAGGAAATTTAGGTCTCAACTCTCAAAGTAAGACTTGTTTGTAAAATATGCTTACAGTGGGTATGGAATCAGGAATGTTACCTTATTTTTAAGAGAATAAAGATAAAACATTTGTCAAATATTAAATGGATCTAAAGAGATAAGTTAAAAAATACTTTACTCTTTTCACGCTTAAAGGCTTTTCAGGCTTGTATTTTATCTTGCCACCTAAATACAAGCATGTTCCTTTTGATCAGTGTTTGTGTATAGAATCATAAATAATTATAGGATTGAGTTAACTGGTATCTGAAGAGTATTTTTAAGGAATACAAAAAAAGAAATAAATGTTCTTGGAAAATTAAGACAACCTTTTCTTTTTCTTAAGCAATAGTCAAGATATTTATTAACATTTTCTATAAATTTAATCTACTCTGTCCCAGAAATCTTGGGCAACGAACTACCTATCAAGACTTGTACACGTGTATGAACAATAAAGTTGATTATCGAACGAGCTTGGTAAATTATTTGTTCTCTTTGCACAATGAATTAGAAGTTTATTTGTAAGTTTGAATTTCTTAGATATATTTGGTGACTAATAATATTTTTTTATGTGTAATGACAAGCAATTATTTAAAGGGTAATTCATTGTACCAAAAAAGGGTAATTCATTTAGAATTTAACACGTAACTCATGCTTGGTTATGAGTAAAACCAAGTCTAATAAAGAGGAATTTTAATTAAAGCAAACATGATATTCCTTAGTTGATTGTGTTTGTCGTTCAAGCTGCAACAATGGAATAATTAGTCACACGATACTGGAAAGCTCGTTTATTTCAATCCGTGTATTCAGGGAAGGTGCTATGTATTAGTACACCTCAAAATGTTTTAAAATGATTATATCACTTATAAACTCCAGAAGCCTAACTTCATTTTTTTTTTTTTTGTAAACAATATGACATGCTTCGTAAAATAGAAATAATCAATAGTGTTGTGTTGAGTTATTTTATAATATTTTGGATATGCAATTTAAGAAATTTTATGATTATCTTCTGAGGTAAATACTTAAATGCTTCTTTGTCTGTTTTGTTTGAGCGTAACTAATTTCTTCTCTAGTTTTGATATGATAACTGATTAAACTTGCAAACTTTTATTCACATGATTTTTGTTCATTTGATTTGGTGCTGTGTGATAATTAACTTACAACTTACATCATGAATATATAAAACAAAATGTTGAATTTAATTCTTTCAAAAAGATCAATAATGTTTCAAATAATTTGTTAAAACACGATTATTCACCTATTAGTTTAGCTTCTTTTGAAGTTAATAATACAATTATAGAAAAAGTTGTTTCAACTATGAGATTTTGAAAAATATCAAATAGGAAATACATTGATAAATGATTGTCTAATAACTTATATTTAACTTTAATAACATTTTCAAGAATTGATCATTCAACAATTAGGCTATGCCAAGGGTTGGGGGCTTTGAACAAAGATATATTAAAATAAAATAGTAAACTCCAATATGACTATAGCAAATAGATACTATGGAGCATGTACATCGCCCCGATTCCCTTGCTATCACAGCGACAATTTAAATTTCAAACTAGATGATTCTAGCGCTTAATCTATGATGGTGTTAGAGTGATAGAACCAAATAATGCAACAACCTCCCTGTTGGGGACTTCACTGTAACTACACACAGAATAACTGTATGAATAAGGTGTTGGCTAAGGCTCCAGTTGATGCAAAATACATAGATCAAATACCATCACTTGTTTAGTTCCACTCTATTCAATAATGCTGATACTTGTTGCTTTCCCTGCTCTTGTAGCATAACCTTAGATGCCCTTCCTCTTTGTTCTGAATCCCGATCTGGATAAAATAGAGGGATAGCATATTAGTATTATATTATTACATGATGATAAGAGTGGCAATGATATGATCCCTATGAAAATTCCCTACTCGGCCTAGCCTTCACTGAACTTGCAGTGGTCTGAAGGCGTAATTCATGAGCCATTATCAATACCGACATCACTCTATTTTTGTACCTTTCAAGAGCTTGAACCAATTCAGTCCACCATAGAGGAGAGTACCAAAATCCTCCCTATCCATGTATTACCCATATGAAAGAACCCACTGGTTTCATCAAAGCATAACCCATTCACCGAAACATCTTTAACAAAAATCAAAATGTCAAACCACCATAGCCACCAGAGAGAAGAACCAAACCACTATAGTCACCGGAGAGAGGAACTGAACCTCCATATCCACCATCGACTCCGTATCATCAGATGAATTAAAATAGGAGTGAAGAAGATGGTTACCCATTTGTAGAACCACCACGATGATGGGTGGGAACCACCACAGTTCACCACCAAAAGGAGCTTAAAAAAAACAGGACAACAACCTTGAAGCCAAGCCGTCATCTTGATCCTTTGGTTGTTTCAGCCTCTGCTGGTAAGAACTTATTGCCACCGCCAAAGATGGAGAGGAGATGGGGGAAAAGAGGATTTAGGGAGTTAGTCCCTTTGTACCCGTGATGGAGGGGTAACATGTTCTCTTTTTTGTGCCTAATTCTCTTTCCCTTATAGTGTTTTATCTAACTATTTGTTTAATTATACTTTTCCTTTTAATTTATTTGCATTCCTTATCTAACAAAAATCATGGAGAAATAATAATACATTGGATTACCTGTGTATCTTTTGGTAAGTTAAAAGTGGAAGATTTATATCATCATGTTATTATTTCCTACCCAAGTTTATAAAAGTTGAGTAACTAAATTTTTTTCCTATAATGAAAATGGTCCATTTCATGATGAAAGCTATTAACAACTATAAAAATGATGGAGCACTTTCTTATTAAACAAATTAATTGTGGAATTTTTATAGTAAGGTCATGGTTCAAACCGTCTCTAACTTCTCCGAAGAAGTTCTACAACCAACATCATCTCTAAGCTATTAATTCCATATATAAAAATGATTCAAAACATTTTTAGCATTTAATTTCATATAAAAAATAATTAAAAACTATTTTATGACTTAAGTTGTTATGAAATTTTTATAGTAAGCTTATGGTTCGAGTTGTCTCTAACTTCATAGAAAATGGGAAGAATGTCTACAACTAATACTGTCTCTAAGCTATTAATTCCATATAAAAATTATGCAAAATTATCTCATCACTTAATTAATTAATTTTGGAATTTTTATAGTAAGGTTATGTTTCGAGTCGTCTCTAACTTCTCTGAAAATGGGAAGAATGTCTACGACCAATACCATCTCTAAGTTATTAGTTCCATAGAATTAAAACAATCATATACTAAATATTTCAAAATCCATAAAATCAACTCCACCAAATCTATCAATACCGAATCTATATTTTCAAGTCAATAACAATCAACCAATTTTCGAACCAGAACTACATAATCTTGATTTTCCTATTGCATCTATGGATATGAAGGAGCAAGATAAACTCTTGTCAGACACAAGTATAAAAAATAAAATATTTTGTTTTACTAATTCACTACAACATTTTGACCTAAGACAACAACTAAAAACCGTTGCCAAAAGTGAATATGTGAGTGATTGTTGATTTCACTACAACATTTTGACCTAAGACAACAGCTAAAAACCGTTGGAAAATGGAAAGTATATGTTTCCGGTCTCAATCTCTCAATCAACTCTAATAGCAGATGATTGTTGATTTCTACTCCTCCAACTGTCAACAGGTTACCAAAAGTAGTTTTGCGGATAACTTGCAACACTGACTTAGAAGGTAGGGATTGGCAGAAACAAGATCTAGGCCAGAAACTACATTCAATCATATTTCAAACATTGTTTGATATATAATCATTTTGCAGTGTTGGTAGAGAAGTATCAATTAGCCCAAGAATAAAGTGCTCCATTATAAAGACTTAAATAAATTACTAGGAATTATTAAGAATGTATTTGAGTATGTGAATGGAGAGTGAATGAGAATGTAGTGTGAGTGTTAAGAAGTATGTAAGTGGAGATTTATGGTGTAGGTAAATATGAATGAATTAGTGAATGTGAATATGTGAGTGAAATTTTTTAAACTCACGTGAATATGTTGTAAATGTAAGCCGTCTTTTTGAGTGGGATGTAAGCCATCTTTTTGAGTGGGATGTAAGTCATTACTAGTCATTGCAAATACATCTCTATCTCTTTGACTACTCACCATACATGGCTTGTTGTATGTTCATGTGTATTGGTCATAATAATATAGTTTTTTTCCTTGAATACGTTCACAATAATCAGCTAGCATGTAACCCATTATAATTCACAAAATTAATACAACACTTGGGTACAAAGTAGTCTATTTTCTTTCAAAAAAATTGCACAAAATAATCGACCTCCCCAATGGCCTATTTTGATAAAAAAAAATTGCATAAAATAATCTACCCACCAATGGCCGATTTTCATTCGCTAAAAAATTGCAAAACATTAATTTCATTCATTATTTTCAAAACATTAATTTTATTCATTCATTAATTTCATTCATTTATTACACGTTAATTTCAATCCTTCATTAACTTCATTCATTATTTTCATGATTTCATACACATTAATTTCCTCTTGGTCAATGATTTATAATTAGTGTAAGGAATCTATCCATTTCACATGACTTTGAATGACTTTTACTCTATGACATTGTCATTCACGTCTATGCATTTACTTGTTGGAAATTCCTTATGATTGGTGAAATACCAATCATAGGATCTTGAATTTAATGATTCCCTCACATATTTATGAATTAAAGGGTGCAGTGTTATACCTGAATCCATGTTCCTGGATGTGCTCCCTTGAACCACGTTTCTGAAAGAGATGTGGTATGATGGCCTTCCTCAACCAAATCCTTGATTCCTCTTGGGACTTGCGTTTTCACTCTGATGGGGAGATGAGAAAACTAAATTTGATTTGGTGTATTGGGGACCATAACCTTCCTGATGTGTTAACTTATAGGGTTCCCATTATCCCATATGGGTTAACCTGATGGGTATCCACCCATTAAGCCCATATCCGTTATAACCTTTTAGAAATCTAAGGGTGTCACTAATTAGATCACTTATAATGTAACCCCGAAAATAAATAGCTAATATCATTGTATCAAATATATGATGCTCACCTTAATTAGAAATTTATAATTTCTAACAATCTCCCACTTGAGCTTCATATCTTCATGATACAATTATATCACAGGTTCTTTAGGCGCGCATCCGTATGCTATTTACGTTTAGACTTCTCCTTAATACAATCTGGTCCATCTCATATATTAACTATGGAACCACCGCGACTTTCATCACATTTAAGTATGACTCGACCACGATGATCACCATATTAATATACTCAATGACATAGATCAAATATGGATGAGTGACATGGAAATTTCATGCAATGTGATCTCAAACATGTCTATTTCCAACTGGTCCTTCTTTATTCTTTAGTGAGATCAATCCAAAGTCTTTAATTGCAACACAATTGTTACAATGCACAATTTCAAAATGAAACAATAAACCATCAACTTTATTATGCATAAAAACTGTATATAATATC